>NW_024962263.1:71333798-71354158 GCF_019238085.1 Lagopus leucura
TATCCCTATCCCTATCCCTATCCCTATCCCTATCCCTATCCCTATCCCTATCCTTTTCTCATTCCATTATGTTCCCTACAGCGGTGTCAAAGGAAAGAAAAGCAGCCAATGCAGATGTCCCCCCGAGGTTCAAAGACAGACTGCCATGTGGTAAGTCCCACTGTCTCCATCAGAACTGTGTTTTACATGAATAGGTAACAGAAATATAGTACATTCAGGCAAGAAAGGGTAGGAAAAGTAAAAACAAAATGGTGAAGTGAGGCTTTGAAAAAGAAGAGAAGGCAGGAACTGTTTCTGTTATCATTTTTGAGCTTGCATGTGAGACAGCTTCACCTTCGTTATTCAAAAGACATCTCTGGATAGTTCAGAAGTTTCTACAAACCTAGTTCTTCCCTGACTGTGGAAGCTGTTTAAAGCTTCTTTCAGGATGTTTGTTTCTCTGAACTGCATCCAGATTAAAAGCAATCCATCTGAAGGAAGAGGAAAACCAAGCACAAGTTAAATCTCTATCTTATTCAGGTGCCTTCAGCTCCTGTAATCCCTGTACTTCAACCTGCCATTCACTGTGTTTTCAAATGATAACTTCCTAAGAGATTTAATGAGGATTTACCCTACAGCCAACATTCCCCTTTTACAGAAATGACAAGTTTCTGGTTCTCTCTCTTCAGAGTAAACAGCGGTCAAAACAATCATAGCTGATGCTAGGCACGTTTAACTCCAGCAAGGACTCTTCCCTAATATTCATTAACTGTCTGCTCTGATAGCTGCTCTAAATAGCCAGAAGAAAAGCCACCTCATGTTTTAAGTTTGGCAGCCAGGCAGCTTTGTCTCAACCCATGGGCTGTGGATGCAGCTGCCTCCTGGCATTGCTCACCTGCAGTTGTACATCTTTCTGTGACATCTCTTCTGCAGAGGCATTTATACCCCATGCATTGGCTGAAAAACAGTCAGGGTGGAACTGGCAATAACATTTAAGAGGTTTTTTCATTATCAAATTGCTTGGTAGGAATAAAAGTACTCACACCCTTCCAAAAATTCCTGATCCTTGCAAAATATTCTGCTTGCGTTAATTGAGCAGATCATGTATATCTGAATGTGATGCTCAGTTCTTTGAAATATCCAGGACAAAGCCAATGTTAGCACAGTTCCATTCGGTGCTCTCTTCCCAGAAACACAAACAAATACTGTTTAGATATTTACAACTTCATTCACTCGGTGGATCCAGGGGACTGTAAACAAAAAATATTAGAGCACAGCACAGTTGCCATGATGGCGCTTCATCAGTCCTCATATCAATTAATTTGTGTTTATGCAGAGCAGCAAGCTTGAAAAACTTGAGCTGCAATATACTCAAAAGTACAGAGATTTTTTCCTAATTAGCCATGACATACCCAGCAGTGTCTGTCTGCTGGCATGCATGAAGCTGCCTAGCAACAATGCAAAAAAATCCTATGATGAGCCTCAGTGGATCACAAAGACTCTGTTAAAAATGGTAATCTCTTGTCATAGAAAAGTAGAGATGGTTTCAATTAAGAACAGCAATTCTCAACTTGTTATTTATATGCAGTGAACTAAAATAACTTTCAAAAAGTATAAATACAATGTGAAAAGGCCATGCTTAATTTCTTAAAGCTTTAATTTGCAGTACGTAATTTGCCATTCACATCTGTAAGCCTTTTGTTTCACTTAATGGCAAAAACATTCCAGCTAGGTCAGACCTACACTTGAGTTTATACAATGTGGAAATCTCAGCAAACAGGGCTGGAATGGACTCAATATGTCTGTTAGTCCATCCCGAAGAACCAAGGCAGTAGAATTTGCATACAAACCATTCCTGACTGACAGTGCTTTACTTACCAGCCTCCCCAGACCTCCATAAGCAAATTCTGGAGCATCTCCCCTGGCACTCCACTCAGTAGTGTGACTCTCCTGGCAGCTGGAAACCAATGGGGAATCTCTGACCTAAACCTGCCTTGTTCCAATCCTTGCTGCATCTGAACCGACATTATGATCAGCACACTATACTGCTGTGTTTGGAAATGCTTATCACATGTTCCTTTAGTCTTGCTTTGAGTAAATAACCATAACTTTTCTCAGGCTTACCTTACAGGTGTTGTATTTTTTTACCTGTATTCCTTCCTGCCTCCTCCAGCTCTTTATGATTTGTACTGGCTTTCACACTCCACAAATGCACTCTCCCAGTGCAAGGCAGCATTGACAGCGCTGGGGCTGCACCCACCACTTTTCCAGGAAGGGTTGATCTCATAGGACCCAATGACCCAGCTCTGCAGGGCTCTGCTGAAGACAGCAGGAGCATGGTGAGGGGCAAAGCAGCAGCTTCGGCTTCAATTGCCTCAAATGCAGGAGATGTCCATGAGCTCGGCTGGAATGCAATCCAGGAAGAGGGTGAGGAGTCACACACGTGACACTTAGAATGGGGCAAAGCTCCACAGCATGCCCCATGTTAATCGGAGCATCTGTCTTCCAAACTTGTTTTTCTCTTCTTTCTCCGAAAGGACTAAATCATAAAAGAATCACAACTAAATGCCTTTAGGAATTGGATCCTAGAAGAAAAAAGTCTCTGGCCCATTCTCAGAAGTAAACAATTGCTTTTTTTCCTGACGAAACAATGTAAAGATTCAGATTCATACAGAGCATGAGCATAAACATCTATCCTAACTTGGCAGAGCTGCAAGCAATGAGGAAAAGAGTCCAAGAGAAGAACAAATAACATAACCTCAGTACCTGGGGTCAGAACACAGGGAAAATACTCCCTCCACTACACAAGCTAAGAAATTCAGTCTGCTCAAATAAGCACTTTCAAATTTATGATGAAATGCCAAAGGGGCAACTTTAATGCTGTTGGCTTGATTTTTTGCATTTTATTGTTATTTTCAACAATTACCTGACAATGGCTAATTCAATTCTTTGAAGACAGTATCATTATGTAAATTCCCATTTTTTGCATAATTATAAATGGAATTTAGAGTAAAGTTAGGTAAATTGGGTTCCTTCTAGCTCCTAAGCAACGTGCGTCACTATTCTGCGGCTACAAAGTCTTGTTACATGAGAAATCAGCTTTCTTATACGTGTCTTAATTAATCAGGATCCTTGCACAACCATAGTTGTAAGGTGTACAGGAATATGTATATTTTTATTTGTTTCAGGTAGTTTGTTTTCATACATTAAAAATTCCCTAGAAATTTTATTTTTCATCAGATTTCCACTTTGATTATTAGTGTCACTGATTTCTTACCTTGCTGTTTTTGTTCCTCTGTTCTTTTTGCTGAGGGTGGAGTTTTGACTGTAATGCACTGTGGAAGCAGCAAGAAAATACAATCATTCTCGAAGGTTTAAGCATTATCGTCTACAATTAACCTGTCCAGCTGAGACCTCTAGATTATAATAAATAAGCAAAACTTTCCTACCTGCTCCTCTCATGCCTCCTTCTTCAGCAAAAGGCCTTGGTATGTTAACTTTTGTTCTACTCCTGTCGGTTTCTTGGTATTCACTGAACAGGATATTTTGGTTTTTTGAGACTGTTCAAGCAACGGGTTGCAAGGCACAGTACTCATGTCTGCATATTTATTACAGCAAGGGGAAGCTGTACACTCAGGGGCATTCTTTTTGTTGCTGGCAACATAATAACATTTGCTTAATTGTGTTTTATTAATGTTAATATGCCCAGAGGCTCAGGCTCTGCCCACACATTTTGGTAAATTGAATTAGAGGAAAAATGAATCAGAGTTAAAAGACAGCTGATTAATTTTATCCACTTGCTTAAGGGGTTTTAAGCCAAATGGTCTCCACATCTATTTTTCTTTAGAGAACAGACCTCATAGCCACGGGGCTGGGAGAAACTTGTCAGTAAGCCATTTTCATTGCCGTGTGTCAAGGAGAGCTATTTAAAGCACTGAAAGCGATGGCCAGCAGGGAGAAGCACTCGCCCCCTGCTCTGTGCAAATGGCGAGGTCAGGCAGGGCTGGTCGCTCCCTCCTGCTGTCCACATCATATTGTTTTCATGCAGCATTTTTCAATGAAGCTCTCAGAACACCCCCTGCAGCCTGCCACTCCAGACAGACGAGGACACAGGCGCAACGCAAACCTGCTAAAAAGGGCCATTTCAATTCACACAAAATCCGCCCTATTAGCAGGTCTGTCTCAATGCATGCAGTAATTTAAAAGCCATTATTGTGCCATTTAATAGGCTTTCAGCTAGTCACAGCAGAAATCAGTTCTTGTGGCAGATTTCTCATCAGGAAATAAACATACTTCATTAGGGAAGCCTCTGCTGGATGTGCATTGATACAAAGCCTGGGAGGGAGCATCAGTATAAGTGCAGAATTGCTCAGTACTGGGTTGTAGGAAATCAACTCTATTTCCCAGTTATTTAGAGTGTCTGGTCTGAAGAGAATCTATACAGAAACTGGGCAGGCCTTTCTGATAACTCTGTTTTGAATGATTTCTTCATGACTGCTTATTCAAAATGTTAATGAAAAACGCAAGTCAAACATCTCAAGAAAGAAGGATGTAAATCTGGAGGTTTGAGCCCCTCTGTATAAACAATGAGGTCTCCCCATAGCCTTCTCTTCTCTGAGCTGCTCATGTTTGACTCCCTCAGCCTTTCTTCTTAGGAGAGGTGCTCCAGCCCTCTGAGCACATTTGTGGCTCTCCCCCTGGACCTGCTCCTACAGCTCCACATCTTTCTCGTGCTGGGGAACCCCAAACTGGACACAGTGCTCCAGATGGGGCCTCACAAGTGCAGAGCAAAAGGGGCAACCCCTTCCCTCTCCCTGCTGCCATCCTCTGTCAATGCAGCCCAGGATGCTGTTGGCCTTTTGAGCTGCAAGCGCACACTGCTGCATCATCCATTAGAACAACCAAGTCCTTCTTCGCAGGGCTACTCTCAAGTTCTGTCTGTACTCATATCTAGGATTGTCCTAACACAGGTGCAACACCTTGCACCTGGTGTTGATGAATCTCATGGGGTTCAGGTCCCTTTGGATGACATTCTTTCCTTCTCTTGTATCATTTGCACCACTCAGCTTGGTGTCATCAGCAAACTTGCTCAGGGCGCACTCAATCCATTTTGCTCTCCCATGTGTGTGTGTGTGTGTCACATACACAACATCCTAGAGATTTTCACACAGCTGGGCTATTTACAGTATCTACCAACCCTCATATAAGATCTCTGGCTGCTGGTAGGGCATGGGCTTTCACACCATTCTTTTCCCCTGTGAAGCTCTGTAAGGTTTCTCTCCTACCTGGCCCCAGATTTACATCAGACTTCTGGGTGTCTAATAGCTTTGAGGTGACTGCTTCCACAGAATCTTTGTTTGAAACATGTTAAAAAAATTGACTGTGGATATGGGAAACTACCAAGCACTCTCCTCAAAGCCATGGGAAACAAGGCTAAGAATTCAAATATACCTTGAATGGTCAATGGAAAGAAGAAAAATTCAGGGAAAATTGTGTTGGAAAGATACCCCTAGGCTACATGTCTGCTAATAACCATATGGATCTTATCTGGCTCTCAAGTCTGATGACACAGAGCAGCTTTTACTGACTCATCAATGTATTTAAACTCACTCAAGCTCTAAAGCATGGGGATCACGGCCATAATGAAACAGAAAGGTTATTCACTAATTGGGAAAGGTCTTGGCACTCCTGCGCTGTGCCTGGGAGCTCTTTGGGTTGCTCTGTGGCATGGCTGGGCCAGAGACTGTGCTGGCAACTGAAACAGCAAGCATGTGTTCCCGTATCACTGGAGTTCATATTTGGAGACCTCAAATTCTATTGCAACTGGCAAATTCTGGTCTGATAAGCACACAGCCCTGATGGTATGGCAGAGGCCTCAGAATGGTGCTGCACGTCAGAGTCCAATGGTCTGTTTCATTTCTTACATTTGGTAAGGAAAAAAATGGATGAGTGGGATTTAAAATTTGCAAACCTCGGAATCTCTGCTTTGAGGGAGAATAAGTACGGAAAGTTTCAGACCAAGCGATTAGCTTGACAGGCTATTAAGACAACCTTTTTAGATGAACGCTGCCATGTCATGCTATGCCACACTGTGCTGCATAGTGATGCTTTTCCTGCATGCCGCAGGCAGAACAAACACCGGGACTGCTCCATACAAGATAGGATGGGTACATGGAAATGAGGGAATGCTGGCTGCTACTTTGAAATTAAAATGGGCCTTTTGAGATTTCTATATTCAGAAACAGTACAAAACCACAACTTTGAATATTTATGGGAATTAATTTGTAGAAATTCTATTACTGATATGCCGAAATATTAATTTCACTCTCACCCACAGCCCCATGTCCTACTCCCATCTCCAGGATACACCCAATGTATGGGGCTGGGGCTGCCATGGTGTCCTCACTGCACCCTGATACCATATTTTATTTTACTAAAGGAAAGACCAGATGTACCAAGAAACTTCAGCAATCTCCAGCCGTGTTTCAGCATAAGGAGTGATACCCATCAGACTTTTCACTCTTACTATAGAAGAAGCTGAAGGTATGTGATGTTATTCAAATTGCACTTTATTATGGGCCTCCCAACCTTTGTCTCCCAACTTTCACAGGTCTATCTCTATCATATGTTCACCTTGATGTTGCTAAATGAAGGTGATCTCAAAAAGCACAAGATGGAGGCAAAGTTATTTAACAAAACTGTTGTCTTGGATGCACTGATTTTGCCTCCAAATTCATTGTAAAGAAAACAAATTAAAATGCATGAATAGCAGGCTCTGAGTAAGGGGGAAATGCAGCTGCCACCCACATTTCCCTCCGTGCAGGATGGAATCCTTCACAGCCCACCACTGCTGAATGGAAAGCAATGCCATGAACATCCATGGAAGCACTGGAGGAAGCCAGGGCAGATGCTGTTTCCTGGTGCTTCTTCCAGGAGGCTCAAATGGATCCCAATATCAGCCCATTGCCCTGCTTGGGGGAGATGTAAATAGGAGGGGAGAAGAAGAGCTGTCCAGAGATCTCTTCCTCTTTAAATTTACTTTATGCTCATTGCCATGAAGGCGGTTGTTTGTTTTGCCCTATGATGTGCAATGCAGAATACAAACACACGAAGTTCAAAATCCTGTTTTCAGCATTGTAGCAGAGGCAGCCCAAGATCTCCTGCCCCGTGTTGGAGGTAGCCCTGGTCCTGCCATGCTGCCTGTGTAGCTGGTGGGGCCTGCAGCTGGTGGGCCAGGCTCGGTCAAGCTGCCAGGCCTTGGTCTGCTGGGGCATTCCAGCATGGTCCCCATGCCCTAACCCCAAAGGGGATGAGAGCATTTCCCAGGCCCTGCTGGAGATCCCAAGGATGCCTTCACAGGAGTGCCTGACATCTGAGCTAGCCCTGCCAGACGGAGAGGAAGAGCTGTCATTTAAAAATAGAAATAAAATTTCTACGAGGCCCAAGCACACATCTCCTGTTTGCTTGTTTAAATTAATTCCAGCTGAAAAGGCAGTTCCCCCAGCAGCTTTGAGTGACAGGAACTTCGTGCTGAGAAGCCCGTGTGAGCTTTGGCAGCGTTCAAAAAGATGCTTTAAAACTAACACAGAGCTGATGTCTCGTGGAGCAGCCTTAGGCGTTGTCTTTACAGAGGGAAAAATGTGTCACGGCTGAGCTACTGTGCGCACTTACAACACAGATGTTGCTCAAAGACAGAGCGTGGCATATGCACATGCACGGCGAACCTGAACTGACCGCCAAGCGCTGCCTTCCTCCCTGAGCTGCACCACAGCTCCAGAGGGACTCCCCGTGCCTTATGGATGTGCTGTACAGCAAAGGCTGCCACAGTCAGAACGGTCAGCTGAGCCCCTGCCTGCCCAAATTTCTGTTAGCTGAGATTCAGTCCTGACTGCGAGTTCTCCGTCTCATGAGACCACACTGTTGTGGTCAGACAGTTGTGTGCTGGGAAGCTCTGATCCGGAGATACCTTGCTTTCCCTGTACTTTCATTCAGCACCATTAGGTCATGAGAAACAGCACAAGATTGACCCTAAGAGGTGCATGCCTAGCAGCAACATCACTAGAAACATCTCTATCCTTAATAAAATGTTCAAGAACGAGTCCTGGAGGCCCACAAGAAGAAGGAATGCATGCAAAATTTTCTATTAGCTCCTGGAGGTGTATGTGTGATATATTGCAACCTTCACCTGCACACCATATTGATAATTCTCTGTGACAGGCAATCCCACCAACTCCCTGGGAAGAACGTTTCCTCTACTCCAGAAAGCCCCTCATCCACTTGGATGCCCTTTTCCAGCACTGTAACATTAATCAGCTACAAAGTACTCCATGTGAAAGTGGAAATTTGGGTCTTGGATTAGATTTTTTTTTCAGAGGTTGTCTGAAAACTGATTCCATTAAATGGACAGGAACCAACGGAAAAAAAAATATTTATTTTTATAACTGACTTTCTTCATAAGCTAGGTTCTGGCAAATTAAAAAAAAAAGAGAGAGAGAGAAAGAAAGAGAGAAAGAAAGAGAGAAGGCAGGCAGGCAAGGAAGGAAGGAAGGAAGGAAGGAAGGAAGGAAGGAAGGAAGGAAGGAAGGAATAAGAGAAAGGGAAGGGGAAGGGGAAGGGGAAGTATTATCAGAGTCTGGAGCTGAAAATCCAGAATGGAGACACAGATATGGAGAGCATCTGAGGCATCCCACAGTAGCTGGCAGTAGAGGTTTGGTCTGCCCACACCACATAATCTGTCCAAGCAGACAATGATTAAAATGGGGTCCTCTGACATGTTATACCAGAGAAAGGCAAAGCCCCAACATGTGAAGTGGTTTAAAATCTGTCAGAACAAGCAACCATTGCATACCAACATGAAAGTATGGATGTTGATGGCATACCATGGTTTACGAAGACAAGGTCGCAGGCAAGATGTTGCATCAGGGTTTCAGTGTAGCCCAGTCTGTAAGAAGTTATAAGATGGTTGGTTGATCACGGTGTGTCCAGCAGCATTTGTACTCTGATGTCTTGAACCCTTGATCTTCTTTCTTCAAGCAGCATCCTTATTGCAGGGAATTTCAGAAAACAGTGATGGTCCTTTTCATAGGAGCTCCATGGTTATCACTGCATGATACAGATGTGTCACCAAGTGCCAATTCAGCCAGGGTCAAAATCTGGGCCACAAAAAAGAAAGATGTTACTGATGTTACTTCTCACTAAACACTCCATTTCTGCAGTTAAAATCTTTTAAGACAATTTACAGATCTTTGGCTCTAGGAACAGCTGCAGATTAGACAAAGACAAACCCCTAGTTATAGCAGCAAACTGATTCCTGTGAATTCCTGCCCATCATTAAGGAATAAAATGCCCCCAGACTACAGATATCACAAATCTTTATTGATTTAATGGGAAAAATAAATGGCTCTGCCTTAGGAAGCAGAGCTGAATGATGAAGTGACACTTCTGTTGGTAAATAAGAAAATCACCCAAAGCAGAAGTGCAGTAAGCTGTTAAATGTGTTGCCTTTCACTCCTTCCGAACACATTTCAGTTCTGATCAAGCACTGCACAGCCCCAACATTCACCATTGGGACCCAACAGTTCAGATCATGCTGACTTGGTTTTGCCATACTGGAAGCCAGAGAGACAGCAGCTGGGCAGGCATTCTGCTGGGTAGAAATGGAGCTCAGTTACAGCCCCATTCATCCCTGTGTCCCATGCAAGCAGTGATGTGCTCACCATACCTATGATGGATGGTGACAGCTAGAAAAGATGCTCTGCTCTTCCCTTCACAGTGGGGAGCTGCAATTTGAATCCTTTTCCATGTTATGTCTGTTCATAATACTTTCCTTTCAACCTCTCTACCCTGTGATCACACACGTATGCTCTGCAAAACCCTAACAGCAGGACAACTCTGTGCTTTGCCTTGGAGGCATGAAACAGCAAAAGGAAGTTTTTACTCACATCTCTTCTTTTGCACTACAGTCCTTTGGAAAACTTCCAGAAATCATTGTTTTCTATTCTTCCTTTGTGTTCAGCAGCACCAATATGACCACTGTACTGTCCAGTGTATATGACCAGTGTACCACTGGGGTGGTGGAGTTCTGGGCCAGCTCTGCTCATATCTCTTTTTGCATTACTGCCTACAGCTGCTAATACTGCACATTCTGCACATTATTTGTGCAGAGACTGAACATGTAAATACAGAGACTTGGAAAGGAAAACTATTTTTCAAGGTTGCTTCAAAAAGGTTTTTATTTATCCTTTTCATTCAGAAGCTTCCTTATCACTGGAAAGAGAGAAAAAATAACACTTGCAAAAACAGCAAGTTGCTGCTCATGGAATCACAGGATATCCCTAGTTGGAAGGAACCCACAAGGATCACTGAGTCCAACTCACAACTCCACACAGGACAGCCTAAAATTCAAACCCTGTGTATGAGATTGTTGTCCAAACACATCATTTTCATGAATTTTGGGTGCGGAATGCCCCTCCCCATGACCTTCCATGCACCATTATTATGTTCTTTTGTTCTTTTCATGCAATTGCCATTTGGTAAATCCCATTTTTCCCCCATGGAAATTGATTCTACCATCTCCATTACATGGAGAATTTTTAGTTGTTTTTCTTTAGGACTACCAGCAGTAAATGTCGTATTCTTGACGAAGGTCTGCCATGAGTTTATGGGTTGGCATGGATATCTGAAGTTTTTTCACTCTTTAACCCAGCCTTTTTTTTTTTTTTTTTTTTTAGGAGCTGAATCAGTCCTATCAACAGGAATATTTCTAAACTACAGTTGAAACTTGGTAATTCCTACTGATGAACAGACCTACGTGTAGGCCTGCCCACCTTGTGGCTAGTGACTTCTGGGAGAGTAATATTTCCCTGTCCCAAGCATGAGCTGATGCACATTGCACTCTTTTTCACGATTTCTACTGGTGAGATGGAGTGGAGGTAAAAAAACACATTAATCCCACTGGGATTTTCAGATTGTCGGATCCTCTTTCCTGTTGTAGTAGAAGTAGTACATCCCTAAACCTATTGATCCTACCTTCTCCTTTCAGCAGAACAGCATGGTCAGCCATGACAATCCAACATCTGAACTCCAAAACGATACACTCAGCAATAAAATGGCTGATAGCCAATTTCTGTTCCTTTCAAAACACATGGTAAATCACATTGATAGTGCAGCCTCTTTCATTGCCTCCTGCAGCTGCTTCTGTTTAAAAAAAATAAAATAATGTGAGGATGCACCCTTTCAATAGATGTCATTGTTTCTTGAGTAGACTTCATCATTCTTTGCATAGATTTTATTGTTCCTTTTGTGGACTTAATCGTTCCATGCTCTGTTTTCAAGATGTCAAGACAGTACAGTGACAGACAACTCAGATATAAAGCACAAATTGCCACTTCATAGTAAGAAATTATAGAAACCAGCTGACTGCAGCATGGCGGAAGCACCCCATTTCTCAAGAACTCACCATTGCTTTTGGCGCTGCTGGTCGCGTGCACACCTGGGGAAGTTTAATTTTGAAAAACATGGTAAACTCATCAAGTTAAGAGCATTAAAATGACATTACTTTGAAAGATGCAGTTGTTTTTAAGTCTGTCTGTACTAGCAGAGGCTTTTGAACAATACAGAAGTTGCGTAAGTGCTTTATAATCCTGCTTTGTAACCATTCAGAAAGTATAGCACATTTTTTCTTCTTTTCTGTTAAAATGCTCCTATGAACTGAAAATAAAGAAAGAAGATCCTTCAAGTATTTTCCTGATGATTTTGTCAGATTATAGAATATTCAATGCCACAATCATATGCAGCTCTTTACGGATATTCTAAATCAGTGAACTTACTCAACACATATTTCTATTTAACAATGTTTTGCTTGACTGGCTTTTGATGTGACTTGCAGATCATTTTAGTGATAGAATATGCGCTATTGTGCATATTTGTGTTAGAAAATATGCACTAACTACCAGTGACTTACAGCTGTTCCAGAAGAGTCAGTGAGATTTTGAGATCAGCGAGACAGATTTTGTGTCCTATGTGGACATTTCAGAAATGAATCTGTTTGGATGTTTAACAACACACTGTTAAGGAGAACTGGCTACAGAAGATAAGGAGTAGGCTGAAGTACTCAATGAGTTCTTTGCCTCAGTCTTCACTGACAGGCAGGATTCTTATATTTCTCACATTCCTGAAAGGCACATCCCTGAAACTCTTGGTGGGAACTGGGAGAGCAAACTCTTCCCCACTATAAGGGCAGAGCAAGTCTGATGCTGCCTCATGAGACTGAACGTGTTTAAGCCCATGAGGCCAAACAATTTTCATCTCACGGTCCAAAGGGAGCCAGTTGATATGACTGCTGAGCCACTCCATGCTGTCAGGCAAAGTTGCCAGTGACTGGAAAAAGGGAAATATCATTCCCATTTATAACAAAGGGATGAAGGAAGATTCAGAGAACTACAGGCCTCACCTCTGTGCCTGAGAAGATCGTGGAACAGATCCTCCTGGAAGAGATGTTACAGCACATGAGGGATGAGCAGGCAATTTGAGACAGCCAGCATGGCTTCACCAAGATAAGGTCATGCCTGACCAATCTAATGGCCTTCTATGATGGAATGACAGCAATGTTGGACAAAGGAAAGGCAACCAATGTCATCCACCTGGACTTGAGCAAGGCCTTTGGCACGGTCCTGCACCACATCCTTATCTCTCTAAATTGGAGGGAAATATGAATTTGAAGGCTGGACTGTTTGGTGGATAAGGAACTGGTTGGAAGGTCACAGACAGAGGACTGCAGTCAATAGCTCTGTGTTCACATGGTGGTCAATGATGAGTAGTGTCCCCCAGGGATCTGTCTTGGGACTGGTACTCTTTAACATCTTTATCAGTGACTTAGATGATGGGACTGAGAGCACCCTCAGCAAGTTTGCTGATGACACCAAGCTGAGCAGTGCAGTTGTTACAGCAGAAGGAAGAGACACCATTCAGAGGGACCTTGACAAACTCAAAAGCTGGGCCCACATGAACCTAATGAGGATCAACAGAACCAAGAGCAAGGTTTTGAACTTGGGTCAGGATAATCCTAAGTATCTATACGGACTGGGAGAAGAACTCCTTGAGAGTAGTCCTGCTAAGAAGGACTTAGGGTAGATGAAGAACTTAACATGAGCAAGCAGTGTGCACTCTCAGCCTGGAAGACCAATGGTATCCTGGGCTGCATCAAAATGCATGTTAGGCGGCCAATAGTAAGAAGAAGGGGATTATCCTTCTCTACTCTGCCCTCTGTATGTGTCCATATTTGGAGGCTCCAACACAGGAAAGATGTGGAGCTTTTGGAGAGGGTCCAGAGTAGGTCACAAAGATGCGCAGAGGGCTGGAGCACCTCTTCTACGAAGTCCAGCTGAAGAGGCTGGACTTGTTCAGTCTCGAGAAGAGAAGGCTGCAGGGAGAACTCGTTATGGCCTCTCAGTATATAAACAGAAGATTAACCAATTTTTTAGACTGATAGATAGTAATAGGACAAGGAGGAATGGTGTTAAACTAAAGAAGGGGAGATTTAGTTTAGATGTGAGGGGGAAGTTTCTACTGAGAGGGTGGTGAGGCACTGGCACAGGCTGCCCAGAGAGGCTGTGGAGGCCCCATCCCTGGAGGTGTTAAATGCAAGGCTCCATGGGGCACTGGGCAATCTGATCTAGTACTTGTTCCAGCAGTTTGCAACCCTGCCTGCAGCAAGGAAGTTAGAACTTGATGGTCCCATCCAACCCAAGCCATTCTATGATGCTATGATTTACAGCATAGAGAATATTGACATGTCAAGATCAGAGCACAAATGAAGAAGCTCCAGGGCATTTTAATTAAAAAAATCACTGAAATTATTACAGCTTGATGACATTTTAAAGTAAAACTGTAAATATGTCTTATGCAGTTGACTAACCCCAGCGAAGTGATGAATGCCTTGAAATCTTATTTAATTCATAGCAGTTTAGACTTCTTAGCATGACTCAAGATCACTTCGTACTTTGGCCTAGAAACACAAGGCAATTTTCATACAAAACAGCTGGAGCAATGCTAATCACTGTTCCTGTACTGAGCATTGGAAGAGTTCTGTCAAAGGTTTAATGAAAAGCAGTGGGAACAAGTAAAATATCATACTCAAATATAGCATTACTTTTTGAGAACAAACAAATCCAAAAATCAATACAAAGTAGCAAATAGCTATAATCAGAAAAAGGAAATCTAAGAACCACCTTTCTGTGATAAAATGTAAGCACAGCAGATGCACCCCTCAGTCTGGATTAGCCACACACTGCTAGGGACAGGGCTGAAATACTAATGAAGACAGCTTTCCCTTGCTTTGATTTAAGTTTAATAGCAGTTTATCCACAGGATTTGGTGAGATCTGCAACCACATGCTGAAAGCAGTTTTCACCATTGCCAGTCACAGGTACAGCTCTACATTCACTACAGTTTAGAAAAAAGAATCCCCAAATTTGAAAGCACATTGAAATCTTCCAGTAGATTCTGTCTCTTGATTTGTCCTGGAGCCAATATTATATTTTTCCCTCTTTTTTTTTTTCTCTTTTTTTTTTCAGGGAGCTCTGCAGTTTTCCACAAGCACTAAATTCTATGCAATTGCTACCAAGGCTTCATTTCCTGGTATTTCCACTCCATATGAAGACAACAACCAAAAGGGAAAATAATACAAGGCTCTTGTAGAGGCTGGCATGAAATAGCATTTCATCTTCAGTGAGCAGGATGAGATATAAGAAAGAGACGCAGAGAGAGGAAGTCAAAGCAGGTTGAGAAGAGGTGAAGGAAAGCAGCATTAGTCAGGATCTGGAGGAAGAAGCTGCCCTGCACAGTGGGCAGACTGTTTGCAGGTGTCTTCCTCTGAGGAGCGCAGATCTTCAAGGCAAGACCTGTGAGCCCCAAACTGTTGAATATTTCTGCACTTCTCTTACTCTCTGATTTCCCACTCTAATGTACCAAATTGACTTTTTCATACAAACATCGTCAGAGGTGTGCTTTGATTTTTCTGTTTGTCTGAAGAAACACTCAAGAGCAGCCTACTCTCTCCTGCAGCAGGAGCCTTCCTCCACCCTCCCTCTTCCCTGCATCCTCTATTCATCTCCCACAGCCTCTTCTCTCCCCTCAGCCTGCCTCTTGGCATTACATCACTCACCACATCACTCCATGAACCTGCTGTGCAATGGCTAAGCAGGGCTGGCAGTGCCGCGTGCTGCTGCAAAGCGCTAATGAGCATCGCCAGCTCCTGCTGACATCAACAGGGATGATGGCAAAAGGCTGACGTGCACTGGGCAGGGGGCATGGGGTGGTTTGCTCTTCCCCTCCTCACTTTGTGATGTGGTGTCCTCAGCAGCCCCTGCACTGTGGCAGCTGGCTGCCCACCCACCAGCCGAAGGTTTTGTTCCATTCGGGTGGGAGGTCAATGGCCAGCCTTTAAAGCTTGCTGGAACGGATGTGGATGGGAATCGGTGTGTAAGCACAGAAGGGAAAGCCAGAAAGACATCATAGCATGTGTGAAAAACTGAGCCACGATCAAAGAAAAGAACAAATGGATGAGGGAAGGATGATAACACCAAGGAACTGTGTGAAGTGAAAGACACCAAGGCAAACAAAATGAACATTAATTTGCTCAAGGAAGGTAAGGACTGAAAGAGAAATTGTTGGGAAGAAACAGGAAAGAGAAGGAAGATGACACAAAGATAAGGACTGAGAGATAATGCAGGAGACCATGAGTGGGCGAGCATGTGGTGCAAAGAGAAAACAATCCACATACAGGAACCAGGCACCAGAACAGTATGAAAACTGGTGCTCCAGCTGAGATAATCTTAGAGCTTTCCCAGAGACCAGATGAACTGCTATGACTGGGAGGAGGAAAGATGTATAACAGGTAAGTCGGCCTTGTTGGTTGGAAAGCACTCTGCCTCATGGCACAGTAGCATCAAGATGCATATTGGAGTAAAAAAAAGAGTGGAGCATAGAAAAGGAATAACACAACCAACCAGGTAGCACATGAAGCTTATCATCTGTGTAAACGTCAGCCTGTTTAACACTTACACTGCTCTGCTATGCCAGATCCCAAGGGAAATGGAGACTGATCCCTTCTGGCCACCACACTGCAGAACACTCTGACTTCATTAATCATCCGGATTTTTTTCAGTTATTAAGCAGTATCAATCCTCCTTCAATTATAATATTTTTCAGATGGTCAAGAAAATGGATCAGCTGAACAGAAACAACAACCCAGGTCCCACAGTTTTTGGGACTGGGAAGATAAACAGACATCTCTTACATAGCAGGAACATGCTATTTGTGGGCACAAGAGGACTTTGATAAACTTTGGCACCAAATATGAGAGCACAAATGCACTGCGAGATGGCAAGTGAGAGCCATCAGCAGCTTGACCTGATCTGGGTACAACAAATAGAAACAGATTTTTGCCATCAATCTCCACCTTGGTCCATGTTGTGCTTGTTCATCAATGCTAGAGAGGCCTTGGGGCCTGGGCAGGTGGGCCTGGGGCAGAAGGGCCAGGGCAGCACTCAGCCATGGCACCTTCAGAGCCACTACATGATGTGCTTGTAGCGCTTGCCAGAACCACATCAGTGAGAGGACAGTTTGGTCTTGTTTAATCATCGCAGCTCTCCCTTTGGATCAGGGCACACTGGGCCTTCGTTCAAGGGAAGAGCCCGATAACGCCAGCAGAGTTTCTGGTCTTTGCAGTGGTGTCAGTGGAAATGAGATCGATTGTTGCTCTGTGACAGGTCTTTGCTTCACCTACTATGGGCCCAAGGAGCTCTCTCTCCGATATATTTCCAGATCTCTGTGTTTGCCAGGTAGATAAGGCAGGCCTGCGTATCTTTGCTTATCAAGCTCAGTGTTGCTCATCAGGGTGTGGATTTCAGATAATGTTTTCACAAGTTCTAATGGCTCCGAGCCATTTAAATTCTGCCTGTGTCAGATTTACTGCCTTTTTTCTTTCTTTTCACAACCTGAGCCCAGTCTTAAAGATGGATGTATCTACCTCACAGCAATGAACAGTGCTGAGCTTACTTTGGTCATGCTGTTACACGCACAGCAGGGTGCAAATAGGCAGCACCTAAAATCAAACTCTCCTCACTATACAGCAGCTCTAGCTGTCCACTCAGCCATATTCAAGTAAAGGTGTTCAAAATGGAAGCAGTGCAGAAAAAGGAGAATTGTTGGGGAAGCTGAGAGTGAAGCCTTGCTTAGCCTAAATGAGCAAAAGCCAAAAGGTGAGAGGATAGCTTTCTTTAAATATCACTGGAGGAAGAGGAATATCAGGGAATAAAAGGAGTTGCTCAGACTGAAAGATAGTTTTATCACAAGAGAAAAAAAAATGATAGAAACTGGTTCCAAATGTATCTTGGATGAAAATTATTTCTTTCTCTGCTGGAGCAATGAGGTTCTGGGACCAGCAAGTCTGTGAGGTATGGACTGAGGTGAACCACTCACTGCCTGTGCGATAGTAACATCCCTTCTGTCCTTAACTCCTTCTGACAATTTAGATCCAAGGAAACTGGGGTGGGAAGGAGAGGAAAGGACAAGAAGAATCTCTTCCATAAGTCAGCTAGGAAAAAAAGCCACCACGGTCCTCAAACAACAGAAATGAAACTACTCTATGATTTCTCCTTCAGACACCCACTCTTCCCAAAATCAAATATGCTGAAAGAGTAACATCAACTAATATGACTACTGATCCAGAACTCATTTAGCACTTACTGGGTTAAATATTTTTTCCTCTTAGTTACATTCATAATTTCAGAATTAATGTTTAATACAAAGTCTTTTTTCACCCCAAGAATAATAATCTTACCCAAAGATGCTCACTGCTGCTTCCAATCCTTCTGCCAACTTGAATTTGCCTTCATTTTTTGTAAATATTTGAAGGACAGCTATCTCACTGTAAATAAAACACAAGGCTTCCCCTGTTTGCCTTGGCTAGGATAATTGTGTTTTTGAACGTGGTTAATCCTCTGCTTTATGACTAAGTAATATCCTTAGTTTTAATCCTTCTGCTGATAAACAAATTTTTTTTTTTGCATTTGGAAGGACAACAGGAAGACACTGCCAAAAAATAGAAATATTCCGAAGAAGCATCTTCTGCAATTTCCCTCATTTTTTTTTTATCACTTCTACATTGCTTCTATTCATTTCTAAGACAAGTCTGTGTAATTCTGAAGTTGGCAAGGAATGTGCTTGAAAGGTCACAATATGTCTTGCTAAACTAGAGATGACTCTTGATTTACAGCCCTTCACTCACATTCCAGAAAAAGAGACTTGCACGGCTGGGAATTGGTCTTAAAAGTCAAGTCTGAAAGCTTACGTGTGTTCTTCCCTCTCTCCCCCATAGACTGACAATACCCTGACTGCTCAGGAGCTGTTGTGCTCTATCAGGAATTGTGAAGTTACTTGCAACATTGTGTTGGAAATATCCAAGTAATTTTGTCAGGACGGTATCTCTGATAAAAGCAGATTTTATTCATGATTGCAATGGCGGGCATCCCGCAAGCAGGAGCACACCTATGGACACAGCATGGCAGCCTTTATACCGTTCTCTCCCCCTTGCCACCCCCCTCCCCTGTTCCCCACTGGCTGGCACTCCAGGTTCACAATCTTATCAGAAGGTTTATATTTGCTATTTACTTGTTAATTTATTTGTTATCTGGTGTCAGTCAGTAGTCATCCTGTTGTTTCCAAGATGTCTCGGTGCTCTCCTTGTCCTGTTGATACAGTGATTTTCTTTAAAGTCTTCGTTAAACAAAGAGCACTGGGGGATGATGCCAGGCCTTCCAATGTCTCTTCAGGCGCTTCCTCAGGCAGACCATGGCTAGTTCTCTGGTTTGCTCTTGTGCACGATATTCTTGCAGTGTGTATGACAAAATATACATCTATACACCTATATACAGAGTATGCGTTCCTGGGAAGGTTCGTCTAGAGGATAAGTGATGTAAACTATCAGCGATCTTCCCCAAGTTAAGTAGAAGGACACCCAAAAAGAACTATGATAGCGGAGATCATGAAATAAAAATAATATTATACAATTTTAATGCAGAAACAACATTTGATTCCCACAATTGTTTTGCGGTGATCACTGCCTGCAGAAAACCACAACTAAGCAACCTACATCAACATTGCTGTGTTCATCAAACCACCCTAAATCCAACCACACAGAGAAGCCAGAGCTTTGCCCCATCAGTTACACTACGGCATAGCATTAGGGGCAAGTACTGTGGCCTGAAATCAGAGCAAAGTCCTGTGTAGACCAGGCTGATGGCTCTGCTCTCTGGGAGAAGTACAGCATCTGTGTGTGATGGAGAAGAACACAAGGGATCCAGATGAAATAACCATCTTTGGGACTTTGGGAAAGCTCTGGGTTTCAGACCTCAAACCACCCAGCCCTGTGTGGCCACCCCATGCTCCTCTAGCTTCAGCTGCTCAGGCCATGTAGACAAGTAGATATCATGAGCATCTTTTAAAGATGCTTCTTTGTGTGCCTCTCCGTATTATCTGTGAACAAGATCAAAACAGAGGCATTCTTAGGAGGTTGGAACTAGATGATCTTTGAAGTCCCTTCCAACCCAAGACATTCACATGAACTCCTGCCAGCCTCCAAAGCGTGCTAACCACTGCAGCTGCACACAGGGCTGTACCAAAATGTCATCACAGTCAGACTGTCTTTTTCTATGAACAACATATCTACACAGAGGTGAGCCCGGTTCATTTCTGAATGCTTACTGGGGAAGTTGTGCATCTGTATGCTGTTGACATGCTCAGCAATAGGAAGAGTCCCTAAGTGGCCAAAGAATGGGTAGGAGCCATTCACATGTGCAGAGTGGTATCTGTGCTTCTCACACTTACAGTGACCCTTTCCCTGCAGGCCCCAAGCTGGGGATATCACCTCCAAAATCTTTCCTAGGGCAGAGCACCTCTACTTCATTACAGAGTGGAAATTTAATGACTCTCTTTCTGATGGTTTATTGTACCGAGTGAGATTTAAAAAGTGTTCCTTGGAAGCTATCATCACATTATTAATACAGTTCAGGTGGGTAATTCGTTAGATCATTTCTGTCACTTCCTGTCACCTTTAATAGCTTTCTACTGCTCCAGACCTTTGCAGCTTGAACAGCCACAATCATCTGATCAGAGGTTTGAAAAAATGTAAGTGCATCTGATGGACATGCTGTGTTCAGCCTGTGATGAACTTTGGGGTCTTCTTAGCATTTGTTCTGCATTCTACATTCAGCAAATCCAGTAGTATATGTAGCCAATACCCACTGGGGTCATTCCCTACATCTACAAGTAGTTTCTTGGGCAGTTTTCCACCAAAAATTCTTCACATAAAATGTTATTGT
>NW_024962263.1:71354258-71563654 GCF_019238085.1 Lagopus leucura
TAGTTCTGGGTCTACTTGTCCAAATTTCACTCCATCTTTGCTAGCAACCAAATATCCATAAACTAAAGAAAAAAAAAATCACAGTGCTGCAGCCATTAAATTTTATTATAGCAGTTTTGAGTAGTTGCCATCTAGGGAAGGGGAGATGCTTAATCTAAGAACTGAAATTAATTTATTTTACATTATCCTTCAAACCAGAAAACTACTTTGGCATACTAAGATTATTTTCATGTTCCCAGGGTGCATATAAATGTCACTTTCTGAAAGTCAAAGCTGGAAATGTAAACCACAAAAATCCAATACTGCTACCACAACTTTTATTACAGCCACATATCTTTATAGTGCAGTTATGGCTGTTACGCTGTTATTCCCTTACTTCCTAAACATCTGCTGAGTGCTGGAGGTACAAAGATGAGGTGTCTGCCTCGGGGTGGCCATGCGTTTAGACAGATACCAAACCCCACCAGGAATGCAGAGGAAGCACATTCTGATTCTCATGATTCTAGAATCAGTTGGAAAAGATGAGCTAGTCCAACCATCAGCCCACCCCACCATGCCCACTGAACCATGTCCCGAAATACCACACCTACACTTTTCTTGAACTCCTCCAGGGACGGTGACTCCGCCACATCTCTGGCAGCCCTGTGCCAGTGAGTTCCCAGAAAGTCATTAGGGGAAAGTCCGCCCTGCTGCACTGTAGCTGTTCTGTTGTAACCTGCCGGTATAAACATTGGTGTGAAATAAAAGCTTACGTGGGGAATTATTCCAAAATCTCTTTGAGAAATGGTTATTAATAAATGGTTGGCTTGTTAGTTCAGCTCTGCAAACTGCCTCTTAGTGCATGTGCATATATACGTGCTTAGGAAAGGAGAGTGAGTCTTCTCTACTGACCCAGGATATCTTCAGAGTAGGGAATGAGACTGGGAGCCAAGACCTGAATGTTGACAGCAGTTAATGCTCTTCAAGTTCTTTAACTAAAATCTGACACATAAATTCTAATTCCTGTACCAGATATCAAGGCTAATAGATGGCAGGGGACTTAAGATTCTGAGCTTAAAGCATGGAAATGTCACCAGAGCTTTAAAGGTGCTGCTCCACTTTGCAAGACAGGCAACAGTAAAAAGGGTTTTTCATGCAGTGATTAAGACTTCTCTGTCATCTCTTTATGTAACCCTTTTGCCAGGCAGGGTGGGCTGTTCACACAAGAATGTGCATAATCATTTCCGCACTGCTGCAAGAGTACATCTGATGTGTGTGGGAAGTGGTGCCATGGGAAGCTATCGCAGTCACTGCTGAGCCGGGCACTGCAGCACGGTGGGGACAGGCTAACTCTGAGAGGCTGCAAAGCACTGAGATGTGTGATAGCATCGCATCCTCTCCTCCACAGGGAGGGGACGAGGAGGGTCTGCAATGTCATCTCCTGCTTCACGTCTAGGGGCTGCTTTTGGTAACAGCTCTTTGCTTTGGCTATATTTGTCAAGCCAAAAGGAAAGTAAATTGTGAGTAATTTGCATTAGGACAGAGCTATGAGAAAACTTTCACCTACCCAGGCAGAGTTATGTAAGCCTTGTTTTTCTTCAAATCATTTGCCAGAAAAACAAACCATTTGGAAAGGGCTTGGGCTCCTTCTTCATGCAATCCGCACTGAATCCACACTTTCTACCATTATTCCCTGCTGTGTTTTCTCAGCCTGGCAGAAGACAGGAATTAACTTCTGCCCTGGCTGGAAAGCAGAATTCATGGCTGTGCCAGGGGCTCAGTACTGGCTTGGGCAGCTCCTGGGGGCAGCTGCAATGCTTTGGCTGGTGAGATTTCAGCAGGAGGGAGTCGGGCCCCTGCACCAGCTGGCACTGGTGAGAGAGGATGTGCCTTGGTGGAACTCAAAGATGCCCAGCAGGGGAAGGGAGCAGGAAGGAGTCTGCCTTGCAGGAACACAACAGTGTGCATCCTTATAAACCTTCAACACACCTGTCAGGGAGGTTTCCAGCATCACACTTGCTGTACAGAGAAGAAAGGGGTCCTCCCATCCATGCCCATGTCCATGTCCATGCCCACAGCCATATTCATGCCTGTGTCTACACCCATGACTATGGCCGTCCCCATATTCCAGTCGATGTCCATGCCCATGCCCAGGTGAACCCCAAGTCCTCCAGTATAGACAATTCAGGCTCAGGCAGGGAAAGGCTTCTACCTGTACAGGTTTTATCACAGCATGGAGACATGTTTGAGAAAGCAGAGCAGCTGTGTGGTAACCCTCACTTCCTACCTTTCTAAACATTCTCCCTGATCAAGGGATATTTTAAACCTGGAGCCAAATCTGACTTGTAAAGGCTTCTGCTGTAGAGCAAGGTGTAGCCAGCAGCCTCCAGGACATCACGGGAACTTCTCTGGTGGTTTGTCCAGCCTGCTCCTCATGTTAAGTCGGTGGAGGCCAGATAATATAAATTCAAAGAAGGCAATTTTCATTCCTTAAAATGTTATTGCACAAAACGTGAATACTGTTAACATTTTCAGTGTTAGTTTAGAGATTTTGCTATGCATTGTACGCATTCAGAGAGCTAGTTCTGGCCAATATCATGAATTTCTTCTGTGAAAATTGCTGCGCTGGGGAATGTCCCTGTTTGTAGGCTGAAAGGGATGACTGCCTGACTGAGAGCAATGGCTGGCCCTTGGGCCCTGTAGTGCTAACTGAGGTACATCAGCTTGGGGAAATCAAGCTGGGAGGGCTGTATTTGGGCAGTGGAGAAGGGTAACATGGAAACCTTTTCCTGAATACACAGAAGGAATTGAGTGATGGCCAAAGCTGCATTGCAGGCAAGATTATTTTCTGGTTCTGTGAGAAGAATGTGATCAAGGAGTGCTCCAGGCTGTGGGGACTATGCAAGTGGAAATTACACTTACAGGTGTCACTCATCAGCTGATTTATGTTCCTGGGTCTGAGACCTGTCATTTTGATTTTGTTCATTACAGCTCCCTCAAAAACTAAAAATAAAAAAAAAAAAGGAAAAATTGGGGGAAAAAAAAAAAAAAGAAAAAAAAAAAGAAAAGAAAGAGAGAGAGAAGGGGAGAGAAAATGAGTATTTATACTCTTTCATGTGAAAAAAAATCTCTGGCTAAAGGTCAGTACTGCTAATGACTAACTCCAGACATGTATGATGCACACAGTGTGCCTGTCTGTAAGCACTACGTTGCATTAGCTGGCAGACCCATGGTAAAATAGCAGCATCCTGGCCTCTGAGGTCAAGGCTGAGCCTTCTTCATCAGCTTCAGTATTTGCTCCGATAATACAAATTTCTGCATGGATCCCCGGGCATTGGATGTTTCTGAGGATGCTTTCCCCTTTAGACTCTGTACCAAGAGCTCACAACTAGCATGCCTCCATGAGAAAAGCACTCAAACTGTGCAAAAAAAAGAAGAGCAACATCGTAGGTGTGCTGAGAAGATGCAAGGTGAAGGTCCTACCGCTTTTGGATGGAGTCCTGTTGACTGTCCTCTCCTCATGTACTCTGAGTCAAAAGCTGGAGAGGAATCCATGGCACTGTGCAGCCCATAATGCCCTCCACACCTGTCCCCACTGCATCCCCTCAAACCCTGCAGTCAGCGGGGAATGACGCTGAAAGCAAAGAACGAGCAACATTAGTATGAGAAATAATGATACGGGGAATCCTGGATAGCATGAGGTAAACAACACAAAGACGGAGCAGCCTCCCACTCCCAGAGACTGTATCTCACACTGCGTTGTCTTCAATCATTACCCAGCAGCTATGACATGCAGTAATCTACTTCTTCAGCTTCATTTAGGATTTACATGACAAAGTCTTATCAAAATAGAACTACAGGGAACGCAAAACAAACACTTAATTAGAGTGTTTCTAATTAAATCCAGTAGGATGAGCACATTACATGAATGTCATTTCCAGTGGTGTCCCGAGAAGTGACAAAGCAAAGTGGCTGTGAGGTGCACACCCTGTGGAGCACCACCACACTCTGGTTTCTATCAGAGATGTCTCCAGAAGCTGCTGGCAAACCACAGCTGGCAGTGGCCTCTGAGAGCAACGCTTCCCTGGTTGTCACTGTCACAGCCAGCTCTGTTTTGAGAGAAGCTGGGTGAAGGGAGGGATGAATGGGAAAGCAACCCACAGATTTCTTGCAGCTATGGCTGAATGTGAGTTAAAGTGGCCAATTTCAGTGCACAGACTTGGAATGATATACACCTTATTCTCGGAAAATGTGTGTTTATAGATTAAGAAAAGGGAGATTAGCTGCAGAGACAGGAACTGAGGCAAAATTTTGGGGAGAATCCTTCAGACCTCCTTCCAGAAAATACCTGGGATTATGTTTTTTCAAAATGTATCTGTTTGATTCTGTTTGTGAGGAGCCAGAGGCTGAGTAGGTCCAGAAGGATTAAGTCAGTTGTGTTTGTGTAGTCTATGACAACAGAGTGGTAATTTCTTTCAAAAATAATGCCCACCACCTCAAAAGAGGATCTTAGCAAAGGGCACTGGGAGCTGTACTTCTTCCCCAGCAAAGCACACATTTCAAAGAAAAGCAGCCCAGGGTGCAGCCCTAGGACCAGCTTTAGGACTTGCAGTCGTACAGAAAAACTGATTCTGGGAGATACACGTTTCAGAAGTTTTGTTCCATCTCCTTGTTCATTTTTTTTTTTGTGTGTGTTTTCCTCTGTTTGAGGGATCTGGTGCTGGAGGCTGGGTTACCCTCAGGGAACAATGGTTGGCACACAGGCACAGCAGGAGTGCTCTTCACCCTGCCTTACTCCAAAAGAAGGGCTGGGGAGGTCACAAGGCCCCAGGAAATCCTATTTTTCTATGCCTCGCAGTTGTTGTTTTTCTACTCCTTGTGCCCAGATGCAAGAAGACAACATCTTTCACTGCTGTTCACCTTATGCTGCTATGTTTCTCCACACTGCATGTGAACTGCACTAAAATCAAGTCTCAGCTGATGACAGACTTGCCAGTGGGACTTGAAGACTCCATACTGTTTTATTTGTACTGTAGAGAAGACTTGCAGCAGGATATTTATAGTAAGTCTATATGTAGAAGAATATTGTAATGCACTGGAAATAGATTGCCAGCAAAGAAATAGCCTTTATTCACATGTTCTCTATCATAATCTTCACAAAACTGCCAAATGAGACCAACCCCTTTATTGCATTTGGCCATCAGCAGGCAGCAATGCTGTGCACCCTGACCAGGAAGATGGGACTGGAGCCGTCATGGAGCCTGGGATCAGCACGGGGCAAGCCATTTTTTGTTAAGTCTGAGTGAGGTATCAAAGCAACCACAACGTCTGGGGGAAATGCGTGGTGAAGACTTCACAAGATTAAAGACCATAACTACCACTTCTCATCTTGGTTATCTGCAAGACACTAAGAAGTGTCTGATAGGTGGCAAATTAAACAAAAGAGGCACAAACAGATGCAACTAGATCTTGGAGAAAACAGCCCTGGGCATCTTCAAGGAGTGTAGATATAGTTTGAAAGCCTAAGCTGGAATGAATGAACTTCACAAAGTCAACAGGACTTACACATCAGCACAAGGAAAGAGGTCAGTCCCAGGGACAAGAAAGGTGGGAATTTCTGGCTTAGTAGCACTTATGCTGAGCGATTAATCTCAGCATTTTGCTAAAAAGTCAAACGTGGCTTTCAAGGCAGGAGTTCATGCAATAACCAGGTTTTGTGGGACACAACACAAAGTAAAAATTAAAGGTGTCAAAAACCATTCTTCACACCGCAAAGACCTCGTATACTAATTATTTATTTTGTGCTGAGATCTTTTGTGATCAAATGAAAAAGTGTTTGGACAATGGTCTCAGATGCAGGGTTTGAATTTCGGATGGTCCTGTGTGGAGCCTGAGGTTGAACTCAGTGACCCTTGGGGGTCTTGTCCAACTCGGGCTATGCTATAGTTCTCTCTGTGACTTGAAGACCTTCCCATTGGCAACTGGAAAGGTCCAAGTCGCGGTGTGGTACCAATGCGCTCTCAGCTCAATAGCTCCAGCTTTGCACCACCACCCTGCAACACCAAGGATGGGCCTGGGCTGCACGCACACAACATGGCAACGTAGCATAACCAAAATCTGACTTACTTCTAGGAGGTAAAAATCTGCTCTTAATGCAAAATTAATCTTCAGTGACTCACAACTCCATTAAACCTCATAGAAATCTTTGTGGTGGTGACATTTATTACCAAAGTAACAGTTATCACCTTGATTATTTAGTTAGAATAATCTTAATGAGTGCTCTTGTCAGCATTTCTTGGATAAACTTCTCTTCTCTGCACAAGAGCACTTCACACTTGCAGACCAAAATAGATCTCCATCAGCCCACAGATTCCAATTACAGGCTTATGGCTTTGGACACTGCCTTGAGGCTGAGCTATCAACAGTTTTATTAGCAAATTGCAACGATAAACCTACACCTGTGTGGAAAGTTTTTCTTTATGTATTTTTCTTTCCTACCATGTTATTGTCTTCAAAATAAAAGCTATCATTTTCTCTGTTCTTTCACAGCACATTGTTCTAATCAATGCTGTTTACCTTTCCTTTCATCTATTTGCACCTTAGAAGGCTGATGAAAACAAAAACTATATTTTGCCAGATAACAGTTGACAGAGAATAGTTTTAATTTAATAGAACCATGGCTTTATTAGTTCTGGATATGATAGTTTAGCACCACCATGTTCTTACCCAGTCGGGTTATTACAGACCCAGCAAAAACTTCACATATAATGGGTGTCAACGTAGATTGAATTTAATCCTATGAAGTTTACCTTACTAACCTCTCTGATATCACTGCAGGAAAGTCATGCTCAGACCAATGCTTAACAGTTAATTGTATTTCTTGGCACTTCAAAAAAAAACCAAACCAAACCAAAACAAAAACCAGGCTATCTGTGCCACATTTTACCCAGAGAGTTAAGTTCCAGTTAAGAGTTTTAAGTAACAAATAAATAAATAAATAGATAATCTCTACTAGTCTGTTAATAAGATAGCTCAGAAACATCTTAGGAGAAAGGAAAATCATAAATAAACATTTTTGATCCAGTTACATAAAATATTTTCCTTTTGGCATATGTTTTTTTACAAATAAGAAAAAATCCTATGGCTCTCCAAGAAAGACACCAAAGGGGATTATTCCCTGCTTGCCTTGTCCCATGGTTTGTGCAATGTGTTTTTACATTAACCTCAAAAAGAGGGAACATTTGGAAGATGAACCATAACAACTTTGAAATTTGTTATGCATCAGTAGAAAATTCATTTGAAGTCTAATGAGAAATTAAATTATGACTTGTTAATGCAATTTCATCTTTTTATCCAGCACACACAGTTCTTCAAAACTTAATCAAATACTGGTATTGAATTTTTAAAATGAATGCTACTTATAACAGATAATTTGAGATTTCACTTTAAATTGTAGCAGCTTTGCAACCTTAAAAGCCACCAAAAAAGGAATGGTAGATCTTAGATGCACTTTATTTTCATTTTCCATTGTTTACATGGCTTGAGCTATTGTCAGTGATAATGAGGATGACTCCAAAAGCAGAAGCAGATTGCCTTGTCCCTTAGCCTGCAGGCAGTGAGGAAACAGGAAGCCAAAGATGGGGCAGTCAAAGCCTCGCTGTTAGGTGCTCCTCTGTTGCTCAGCAGCTTACGCTTACCTGAGACCCTTTTCAGCTTTCTGAAGCAAATGTACTTCTGCAAATATCAAAACACCAGAATCACTGCACCTGACCTTGCTGTCTTCTCATATAGCTGCACCAGGAAGAGGAAATGGAACTGGGAAGGAAAAGAGATGCAGATATAGAAAATTATTTAGAAAAGCGATGTTTCAGAGGAAAGAATGTCCATCAATATCATAATAACAACCATCTTAGATTTCAAAAATGTATGAGGTGCAGCGTTATAGTCTTGTAAAATTACATACTATCTAGTTCAGTAATGCATACAATAAAAATCCTTGGATTTGATTATGATGATGAAATGAAAGCTCTGCATGGAATAAAATAAAGCTCTTCTGGTATCCCACAATATCTTACAGCTTACAGTGCTGTAGACAGAGGTGCAGAGGTTTGATAGCCAAGTATTCGATACATTTTTTCTCCCTCTACAGCACAGCAATATCCTCACTTTCCGAAAGAATATAACAATTTGGAGTTTTTTCCTCTAGATAGAAGTGATTGATAGCTCAGAATAGTGGCAGGTAACGTGTCACAAGCAAAGGGAATTGCCAGTTCTCCTCTGAGCTCCAGCCCCAAGTAGCAAACACAGGAGCTGCCGAAGTCATTGGGCTAAAAGGTAAGGGAATCATGAAGCTCAGGAAGAGCTGACACCCCACCATGATAAACAGTTGAAAGGATCAGACAGATAGTAGATTCCTGGTGTGGAAGTCTATGCAATCCAAAATAAGTTCCCTGAGCACTTTCTCTGTGCAGAGACAAGTCTTTGCCATGCAGCACATCTAACAGACCAAATGAGGCTGATGTGACAGACCTAATGAGTTGAGATATGCAGCAGGAAACTGGGGAAAAAGACATTGCCTTGAATGACCCAGGGTAGAGCTGTACTGTAAGAAGAGATTTGGGCCTTTTTTTTTTTTTAATTTCTTTCTTCTTAAAGAACATTGTTTGCTGTGCATAGCAGAGGGGTCAAACCCAGCTCCTTTCAAGCAAAGCCAGGAGACACACAAAGCTGAAAGTGAATTCCTCCATGTACAATGCCCTGACTACACTCATGCCCCACTAAGACCTGGGGGAACCCATCAGGGTCACTGAAAGTTAAGCTGAGTCAGCCTTGAAATCATCCTCATCATGAGACATTTCTGTTTATGGAGGTTCTTGATCATGGACTGATGCATTTCTAAACCAGATGCTGACCATCTGCTCTGATTTCCAGTATGACTTAGGTTCAAAAACGCATACAAGACATTTCAAGCCCAGTCCATCAGGTCATGATTAAACCCAGGTTGTTCTGCAGGAATCCATTCTCATCACTGGCTTGATGCAGAGGCAGTGCCATACGGGCTGTGCACTTCTATGTACATAGAGAGTTGAACAGTTCCAAGCACTGACCCGCAGTGTTTAACCACCAGAACAGATCCAGTCCCTGCCCAGCAACAGCACCGAGCAGACTTCTGGTGAGGAACATGGGCACAGCCGCTGTGGTTGCGGGACTGGAGAAGGGAAGAGTTTGGCCATACAGGCAGGAGCCATGTTTTCTCATGCCCATGGAAGAATATAAATAATGTGTTAAACAGATAATGGCAATGTAATGACTACAGAGCAACCATAGCTGGTGTACTTGATACCTACAGCTCGCAGTTGATGTAGAACTTGGCAAATGTTTTGTGATTCTTCCTGGATCTTCTAACACAATACATGATTGATTGAACTGCTCCCTCATGCCACTTTCAGGAATGGCAAAGATCTGCCAGTGAACATCAAAGATTCTGTCAGAAAGACCCAAAAATGCAACAGCTTCTCTTCAGTGGTGAACGGCACCGGTCTTCCAGCAAACCCAGGAGATATATATCAAATGTTCTGCATAATCACTGGTGCCCCAGCTTCCATCAGACTCTTGCAGGATCCCTCAGCCTGGAGACAGAGCCTGCACATCATGCAGTGCTGGGGCTTTGGGCTGGATGTTGTCCACAAATGTGAGAGGATACTGCACACAAGAACAAGAGTTAATGAGCTATAACTTACCCTGATCTCTGTGTTGCGAGTTCCATAAATTGTATTCATCAATGGATGTGATTTACAGCAAGATCCCCATCTGGAATACTGTGTCCAGGTGTGGAGCCCCCAGTACTAAAAAGACAGGGTGCTGTTGGAGAGGGCCCAGAGGAGAGCCACAAAGATGATCGGGGGACTGGAGCACCTCCCCTATGAAGACAGGCTGAGGGAGCTGGGCTTGTTCAGCCTGGAGAAAAGAAGGCTGCAGGGTGACCTCATTGCAGCCTTTCAGTACCTACAAAAGGGAGGTACTGAGCCTACAAACAGGAGGGGAATCAACTCTTTGAAAAGCTGCAAGACAAGGGGAAATGGTTTTAAGCTGAGGGAGGGGAGATTTAGGTTGGATGTCATGGGGAATTTCTTTACAGAGTGGTGAGGCACTGGAACAGGCTGCCCAGAGAGGTTGAGGATGCCCCATCCCTGGAGGTGTTCAAGGCCAGATTGGATGGGGCCCTGGGCAGCCGGTCTAGTATTAAATGGGGAGGTTGGTGGCCCTGCATGTGGCAGGGGGGTTGGAGCTTCATGATCCTTGAGGTCCCTTCCAACCCCGGCCATTCTGTGATTCTGTGAAGATTCTACTGCATCTCTGAGCTTGGAAGAACTGCAAGGATGTGAGCAAGGTGCCAATTACAGCAGGTCACATTGGGATTCCTCTCATTCACTTCTCCTGATGCTTGCAGAGCCAGCTTCCACTGCAGCTCCTGGCACAGAACTCACATTAATTAGGCTCCTAGTGCAAGATTCACGTTATCAAGTGGGTAGGAATACAGATGCAGCACAACTTTGTCCACTGGCCAGCCCCACTTCTGCCCCAGTGCTCTCCATAGCTCCACCCTCCCCCCCACAGCCCCATCTCTGGCTGCTGCCACCCTGATCAGGAGCCCTCCTCGCCTCAAGCAGCTGGTGACTGCGTCCCCAGGAAAAAACAACAAAAAAATAACCACCCGTCAGCAGCAGGGCCATGAGACGCTGCTGCTGCGTGGGAGCGGATGCCAAGGAACAGCTGAGCAGGGGGCTGGGGTTTATTTTTAATTGGTAAAGTAAATTTGCCTTCTGCATGATTCTTTCTTTTTTTCTTGCAGGCGATGTAAGCAGAGTCAGTGAAAGGCACAGAATGAGCCCTAGCACAGAACTGCTGCAAACCACAGTGCTTGCCATCCCCACCTCACCCACAGACAGCAGCTGCCTTCATGCTACCCCCTGTGCTGACACCAACGGCCCCCTCAGCCCTGCTCTGCCCATAGGTCTGCACTCACTCCATAGTGCCCAGACCACGGGGCATGGCTCCTCACCGCTGTGTGCTTGGCCAGAGGGAACCCTTGGGATGCAACCCTTTACCCAGCAGAACCACGTCTGCAAGACCCTTGGAAAGTTTACTGGCTGATCTAACAATCCCGCAGATACATTTATGAGCCTGTAAATTCCCTGCCATGGAAGCAGCCCCAGGAGCCAAGAGCAATGTATGCAGCGTTCCCTGCCAGCCTTCTCTGCAAGGCTGTGTGCTGGCAGCCAGCAGACCCGCAGGACGGACATGGCCCCAGTCATCCCCAGCGAAGGCCCTCTTTTATGGCCTCGTGTTTCTCCCTTTCATCCCAGTCACCATAAAGACAGCTGCTGCTGACAAGTCATCAGCTCCAGATGAAGTCTTCAGGGATGCCACTGAGAACTAAAGGAACCCCCTCCCAGCTGTGCAGCCCCTTTGGTAGCCTCCTGCCCTGTGGGGGCACATCATGGCCCAGGGGTGCTCACAGGTCTGCTCATGGGCTTCTGCTTCAAAAAAAATTCACCTGTGCTCTAGTGTGCTCTGAAATACTGCTGAGAGTTTGAAAGGGCAAACACAAGCCAGCGTGGTGCAAAACCATCCTAGCTTTGGTAGAGTGGGACTGTGCCGTGGTGGCAGATCCCAGGTGGAAAGGTTTGCTGGGTGGGCACTGTGCTGCAGCCAGGCAGCTCCTGCACCTTGGTCACTGCCTGACAGAGGATCCCCTCTTCCTCATAACACAACTCAAAGGCAGTGCTTCCTGAGGCACGGCTGTGCCCGACACTGAGCATCACAGGGAAGTACTTGGGCAGGAAAAAATCTGGAACTGCACTAAGAAATTTCTCTGGGCAGCCAAACGTCTCCTGCAGCTCTGAAGTTCAAGTTGATTCCAGTGCCAGAGGCTTTCAGCAAACGAATAAAAACTATTTGCCCGCTAACGCTTCTCCTGGAGCTGCCAACTGCAAAGAAGAGAAAAAAATTCCAACTGCTCTGCCGCTCCCCAGAGGCCTGCTTCTTCCCCAGCTCTCATTTCACATACATGCACTGTGCTTCCCTACCTGTACAAACTGACATGCGCTTTATGCATGTGCTGTTTCTGCAGAACACAACGCAGAGCAGAGTGCCACCCCTATCACACAAGCAGCCCTCTGGCTAACATAGCAGGCTATGGCTATTGTTATCACCTGGGCATCTTCAACCGATGTTTCTCTCCCAGAAACAGCCCTGGAGAACTTAGCAGCTGATAAATGAGTATTTGCTGACTCGAGGGCTCCACCAGGAGGAAAACCAGCCCTGGTCAGCCCTTAGCCTACCACGATGGGTGGGAACGGTATCAGCTTGCCTGGGCTGGCTGCAGCTCCAGGTACAGCTATGCATATTGTCCTCACTCCGTTTTTCACTGTTTTTCTTTCCAGCAAGAGCTGGGAATTATCACCTACCTACTGAACTTCACAGCAGTTTCGTGAAGGCTGGGAGTATGCCGTCAGCTTGTATTAAGCACCTGTGGTTTATCTGTTTTTCCTCAGACCCATGTTCTTCTGCTTGAAAGAAAACATGAGGAGTTGCAAAGGTGGCTGCAGGTATTATAAAAGCAGGAGTTGTCCTTACTCAAGGCTTCTGAACAGCTGCATCTCAGTCCACAGAAAGTGAGTGGTGTGAGGCAAGCAGCGAGGCCTTGTGGAATGGCAGGCAGACTGCGTGGTGCCACACAGTGCTAACCCATCCCACCAGGACAGGATGGAGCCCACAGCTCTCATTTAAGTGCCCCTTCATAGCTGGCAAGGCATAATGCTGCATTTCTCCTGGCATCTTCTTGTAGCAGCAGCATGGTATTTATTCCTGTTGAGCTTGGGTTCCTTTCCATAGCACTGCTCTTGAGTCCAGCAGATCCCAACGCTCCTGGATCATGCCATCCCAGGCACAGGATCCAATGCTTGTCTTTGCTGACCTTCATAGGTTCTTGTTAGCTCACTCCCTTAACCTGTCAAGGTCTTGCTGTAGGGTGGCTCTCCCTTCAGAAGTGTCTGCTTCCCTACTTAATTTAGTGTCACCAGCAAACTTCATCGGGGCACATTCAATCCCACCATCCAGATAGTTTATGAAGACACTGAATAGCACAGGGCCTTGTATCAATCACTGAGGTACCCCACTCCCAACTGGTTGCCAGCTTGAAGAGAAGACATTGCGATCACAACCTCAGTCAACATCTCCATCTCCTGATATTCAGGTATTTTTCCCCAAACAAACACTTTTCCAGCCACTGAACAGGGGAGGAGCAACCAACCACCCCAAAAGGCAGAGGGCTGCTTCCCTCCAGCTCCAGGTATCAGACACAGCACAGTGAAATTACTTTCCTGGAGTATTTCTTCTTTCAATCTGAAGGACTCCCAAGAGGTTCCTCCTTTATCCAGAAAATTCCAGGACAAAAAATGTTCTCTGTTCCCTAAACTGCATACTCTAGAACAAGAAACAGCGAGTCAAGAGCTCACAAAGCAGAAGACAGCATACAGGCACATTTAGCTTTCTCCCAGAAACCACCAGCTAAGAACACCAAGTTTCTCTGGCACAGCTTAATTATATCCTTTTAGACCACAATAAAGCACACAACTGGCAAACAAAGGCATGTTCCTATCCATGTTCAAGTGTTATTGAAACTACAGAGATATTTTACACACAAATAGAGTTATGAGCTGTGATCACTTTGGTATCTCGTGTACATTTAGAAAATCTGAGCACAGAATAGTTTCATCTTTAAACCATCTGTATACTCCCAATTGACAGCACTCAAAACAAATGCTTTTTATTTCTTTCAGTGACATCAAAACATTTTCCATTCCTCCAACAACTGAACCATTTATAGCATATTCTCCAACATCAATACAGTATTTGCAAAAGGTGCTGGATTTTAACTCTGGATTCCACAGTTCTCTTGCAGTTACAGAGCATTACTTAACGACAGCAGATCAACTTTTGTCTCTGTATTTTCCAGGTCTCCCTCTATCCCCACAAGTAGTTTATGTCAAATGATGCAAGCTATTCTCTAGGAAAAAACACAAAGCTGTCCTGTTCATATGCTCACTACGTATTCCATGATCTCACTGTGGCCAAACAAAAACTCAGTTTTGCTTCTAATGTTCACAGCAGAGAAAGCTGTTCACTAGGAATTATGCTACTGCAGTGAACTCACTTCATGGAGCGCAGCTACCTGGGGCTGTGGCTAATCTAGGCTGCTGGAGAAACAACCCTGAACCACCCCACCACCACTAAACACTGCCAGCTCATCTCATGCCAGGTATATTTAGAGCAGCACAAGTTGTTTGCAACAACAGAAAGGACTTATAAAAGCTCGCATACAAATTGCTTAATCTTGTGAAAAAATGCTGGGGTTTAATCAAGCAGAACTCTTTGTCTGGCTCATTCACACTTATGTCATCCTGGGGGAAAAAAAAAACCTCTCTATTTGCAAACAATCCACCTGTACATGCACAATATCCCTTCCACCCTATCACTGCAGTATTTTAAGGTCTTCTTCAAAAGCTCCATTTTCAGCATGCAGTGTAAAGGGACTTCAAATCGTGGGGGCGCAAACTGGAGCACACTAAAAACCCAACAGCAGTCCTTCGTAAGATGCTGCCAATCCATGCTACTTCAAGATTTGTTTCTGTAAGATTTAATACCTTGTTGCAGAAGTTCCACTGTGACAATGCTTTTAATGGTTCACATTAAACACGCAAGTTGAAGTGCCTCAGTACGTCATTAGTGCCTCTCCACAGCTCAAGCAGCATGTTTGTAGCACCTCAAGGAACCATCCCTTGCAGCAATATGCCTTCTCCCTCTCATCGGTGTACAATGAAAGGGAGAAGGAGAGAACATCCACCTCACACAACAAAGTACAGACAACACCCAGTGCTTGCTGTTCCAGCTGCGCAGCACGGCAGAACCACAAACTGTTATAAGGCACTTGTTCATAGAAGCAGTGAAAAACAGCACAAGCCAGAGAACTACAGCATGTGTTTTTTCTCCACTATTAACAGGCTTGCTTTGTCAAGGACCACTCAAGGTCTGCTGACACGCTTCACAACAGCTGCAATACAAAACTCCTATGTATTTGTTTCGTACTCCTACTGACAGCCATCGTGTTTGCAAACTGAGCAAAAACTGTTCCAGATAGAACCCAGGCTAATGCAGAGATCAAACTGTACCCCCGGGTGTAACAAGCTCCTACCTTATTGAACTCATGTCTTCTCAGAATCCCCTATTACTCTATCTGCAGCAGGACAAAAAGGAAGAGCTTTTACTGTCAATCAGATTTATAAACATGAAAACAGTAACCATGAAAATAATTTATAGCAACATATATACATAGAGTGATACTTCATCTGTTTTTTCAGACTAAAGTACCACAACAGGAGGTAAGTAAGCTGCTTGCATTCTTAAAACAGTACAGAAGTCTTTAAAAAAGTAGCAGTACCCAGACCATCTTTAAAGACAGCAATTACAGCAGATTAACCACATGAATCTTAAAAAGGCTGTCCTTTTAAAAAGCCTTACAAATTTCTTAAAAAGAATTCCTCTTTCTTTTTTTTTCTTTTTCTTAGTGACACAGAGCAAAATGCATTTACTCTTCAAAAAAAGCCAGGAAAACCCAGGAAAAAAATCCTAGTAGGCTCCAACTCCAGCAGAGGAAATGGAGACAACTTCACAGCAGAAAGGGAGAGGGAGACAGTCAGTGCTAATTTGTCAAGGCATCAAAAATCTGCATCCAGAGTGAAAACATTGTCCATTGTTTCTGCCATAACAGCAAAACGTTGATACTCCGAAACCCGCTTCTCAAAGAAATTTGTTTTTCCTTCCAGAGAAATATTCTCCATGAAATCAAAAGGATTTTCTGCATGAAAAACCTGGGGAAAATAAACATTATTACACTGCTGATTCTGAAAAGCTAACCATGTGTAACAAACACATATGTATGTATTTCAGATTAGATCATCCCTCACTGTAATATGCTGTAGAATTTATGGGCACAATGTAAGCAAGTTCAATACTGTGTGCCCCCAGAAGTTTGAAGCTCCTCTGTGCGAGGTGTTTGTCAGCCTTCTAAGAGCACAGCATAATTTCCCAACACCAACCTGCAGAGCAACTGAAGAGAAACAATGGCCTGAACTATTCTTGCTCTTTCAAATGTGGAAGTGCATATATTAATGTTGTGGTTTCATCTGTCACTCACAGAAGTACAAGCACTAAAAGCAACCTGCTTGCAGGTACATCAGGAAAGCACTTTTGCTGACAGCTCTCCTGGCTGCTCCAGCAGGCCAGCATTTCTGCAGTGTCATCTCTTACCTTTGAGAACCCAAGCTCCATTAGTAACCGGTCTGCAACAAATTCGATATACTGCTTCATCAAAGTGCAATTCATTCCAATCAGACCTACAGGTAATGCCTCTGTGAGAAACTCCTGGAAGTTAAAATACAGATGACATTTAGAGAAATGAAATTTAACAGGAGAAAAGGACAGAAGACACCTGTGTTTCACAGTAACACAATTTGTGATATTCCAGGCTCCCCAGGCAGTTGTCTGAATAAATAACTTGCATCACTAAATTCAACAAGCATCTCCTCCTTTCAGTAGTTGCTTGTATCTTCCTTTATTTTTAGCACATTTTTCTGGAAAAGGTACAAGAATTTTTTTGAGTGCTCACCTCCTTTTTTTTTCCCCACTAGATCCCAAGCTTCAGTGAAAGCTTGAGTTCCAACTTCAATAAAACCTACAGACCAGAGGAGTGGGAGAAGGAATAGATCCAGAAATCTCCAGTTTTCCTTGGCTTCCAGCCATTACAGAACAACAAACCAGAGGACAGTGATACACGAGCACTGAGCTCAACCACGCGCATCGTTAGGCGCTGATGCAAGACCTTTCATGGCTGTAAGGCAAGGCATTTGTTATCATCACAGCAGTTAGATGACAACAGACAAGAGTAAACTACAGTCCTGCAAAACACTCTGCAATGCAGAAACACGTAGCTGAAGTTGGGTAGCACTTCCTATGAAAGAACAGCAATTTTTTTTAAAGTTAGAACACACTAACCCACTGTACCCACATCCAGAAGAGACCCTGGGCTCTCACAAAGGACAAACAGCTATGGTTATACGAGCAGGGAGAGACAAAGATCCTAAAGGTCAGAAGTAAACAAACTCTTCTCCAATAGAGAATGTTTTCTTCTTTTTGGCTTTTGAGGAAGAAAGCAGCCTGCCAGCTTCAGCTTCTCACAGTTACTTGACAGCTGTATCAGAAAGTGCCTGCTTTTTATTGTCACAGTTAAGGAAGAGGGGAAAAAATGCTATAATGCATCAGGGATCCAAGCATTAAATATGAAATTCCAAAAGTTAGAAGTTAATTTGCTTACTTTTGCACATACACCTCCTGCTGTGCTGCTCGTGATATTGTCCTGGCCAGACTTACCTGTTCAATTTCAACAGCATTAACAATGATCTCCCGGACCCTCTCTTCTGATGGTCTGTTCACTAAATAATGGAACATTAGACAAGCAAAATCACAGTGTAGACCCTGAAATAACAGAGAACAACAACAGAGTTTTTCCCTGCTGCACACAGTCTGCTCTTAATTAGAGGCAGCCTCAATTTAGGTTTAAGCTTCTTATACACTTGATTGTTGACAGTCCTAATGTTACTACATGTAACTGACCTGTAAGGGCATTTTTGGTTAAAAACTCAGTTAGTAACATCTGAAATCCAACAGGTGCCACCTATAACAAAATAACAATCAGCATACACTTGCTCCAGTCCCATTTTGAGAGTTGTTCTACCGCTAAGGATTCTATGCAGAGCCACGCTGGGTTCCTGCCTCCTATCAGAGATGCTTTTGTGGAAAGACTCCTACAGATGGACCTGCAGAAATGTCAGTCAGCATAAACTTGCTAGCCATTCTTGACTTTGAGATACCTACACATCAATCTTTATTTTTTTACTAGCCTTTCTTCCCTTGCTTTTCCTTACAGCATTTTCAAGAGTAGATTCAGATTAGAGTCACCAAATCAGAGATAAGTCATCTCTCTCTCCACACAAAATGCAGTTAGTGTGAAGGACTTGCTACCAGGCCATCTATAGATTTGTAATGTTGGTTTCCACATCCCAATTCAACCCACCAAACATAAGCCTGTACATTTCACCCAGCTACCCAACACAGAGCCCAACAAATTGCACTCATTCCAAACGAGCACTGTGACACCATGCCTCTCCTCTTGACAACACAAAATGTGTTGTTGATTAAAGCACACGAGTACCATGAGGGCACACTCAGAGTGCAAACTAGTCAGCATGACCTGGCAGGCTGTGGGTAAAAAAGACAACCCACTGCTATCATGAACAAGGGTTAAAACAAAATCTGGAAGCAAAAAGGTTTTCAAAAAAGGCTATGAAATCTGCATGCTTCAGGTCATGAAAGAGTCCTGAAACCACATAATCTGGCACACACGCCCCTGCCATGGACACATTAGCTGTCTGCTGCAGGACAGGACCACCAGCAGGAGGTGACTGGCTTCTTGGTCAAACCAGTGTGCTGTGCTGACCGCTGCCTCAGGCAGGTTGGCACCTCTAAAAATGAGAGTTCTTAGCAGCTCAAGGAGTCTGCAGCTCAAAACCATACTGAGCATCAACCATTTATCTGCTCAGATGTATCAGAAAATGTTCATGTTGTAGTTTTCCAGTGTAGATTCTTTAACTGTCACTGCTTTTTAACAGTATTTCCTGTTTTTTGATGCAGGTGCAGTGTGGACTGTGCCTTACTCTTCATAATCAACAGCTTTGCAGCTGGAAATATGCCAACTCAAAAAATCCTACACCTTTTCAACACTGCAGAGAAGCAGTTATACTGCTGTAGTGGGGAATTTGCATCCCATTCATCTGCAAGTCATCTTTTTAACAAAGAAATACTTCCTTATTTGAATGGATCAGCTCATGATGACTCACAGAAACAAGACACAAGGAAATCAAGGCTGAAGAATTGTTTGGCTTTATTTACCAGTTGTAGCATTTTCTTCAACAAAAGTCTTTCAAATTAAAGACTTCTCACAAGATGCCTCCTTTCAAATCAGTTTATCTAACCCACAGAGATTACTTCCATTATGGAAGCTCTTTATTCTTTTAGACCTTCAGTACTTGATAAGTTCAACTGTTAGCAGATTTATCTTGCAAATAAAACAGATCTTGCTGCTTTCTCAGTGCTGATAGTGCCATACATTGTGTGCTGCCTTACAGACAAGTCTCAGCCATAGGGAACTGCTGCCAACTAGTAAGCAGCAGTGAAAAGAAAGGGCACTCGTGAAGACACAGTCTCACAGCCCACCTTCAGTGTGCTGACATGCACCCCTCAGACACTTCACATCTGCAGCTGAAAGGCACTGCTCTCTAACACAGACCTGTAGCTGCTCCCTCTCAGGAGATTTTATCCCTGTGTAGTAGGGTAAGGACACAGAGAGGACCAACATTTGCTGTTTCTGCAGCAGCTCGTCCACAGCTGGCCAGGTGATGGATGCAGGTGGCTGTTTGCAAGTTGTGGGATCCATAACTTGGGGAATATGGGGGTGAGATAAGGGACCTCGACCTCCAGCACTGTCAGCTGGGTTTCACCACACCCAGACATGCATCCCCTACTCACTGCTGGATTCGCTTTTTCACCTGTCCCTGCCCAAATGCTACTTCTGCACCCACTCACCTGCTTTGTTCCCTTTCTGCTTTTCAGCTTGCTCCAAGCTTACCCACCTCCACAGAGTTGATGTGCTCTAGCAAAACTATAGGTTATTTACAAATGTTCTGCCCTCCTTGAAACTCACTTTTCTTTAAAGACAATACATAGGACACAATACATTACCTCATCTCTGCTAATAAGTTCATTGGAAAAAGTCAATCCAGGCATTAGGCCCCTCTTCTTCAGCCAAAATATAGCAGCAAATGAACCCGAAAAGAAGATGCCTTCAACTGCAGCAAAGGCAACCACCCTCTCACCTGTTGAACACAACACATTTTCCGTTAGACATGAAAGAGTGTATTGCCAGTCAGCACAGTGCACCATTTGCATCAAACAGACTGATGCTGGAGGGAAGCTATCTGCTGCCACAGCAGGTGCTGTAGCTGACCACATCTTGCAGCAGATCCTATGGCACAGAAGGTTGACATGTGCAACAGAACTCAGCCACAGGCAACCCCAAGCAGAACAGAACCAGGGTACCCACTGAAACTGCTGCAGGAAAATGAGAAGGGAAAAGCCACAAGTGTCAGAAGCAGGTAAGGTATTAGTACAGCTTTATCTCTTTCTCTAAGGAGGCAGAAAAATGGCTGTGTAGCTAATATACAGAACGGGGAAAAGCTCCTATAAAATAAACAAAAAGCCTTCACCATGTCACAAATATTTCAGTTATTCCACCTTTCATCCAAGAAAATCACAGCATTATCAGTCCCAGTTCTTTCTGTTCTCTACAGGAATGTGCTTCTTCAAACCACAAGACTATCTGATTGCATATGCTCTATTTTAAACAACTCCAGAAGATTCTTGAGAATATTTCAATATGCAGAACTTTTGCATTAAATGCTGCTGTCTTTTTCACCACTGAGAACTGCACAGACTTTTGCTTTAAAAAAATAAAAACAATAAACTCCAAATTCCATCTGTTCTGCTTCCTCAAATGAGATGCAAATGCCACCTGCTGGCTTATCTGAAGAAATTCAACATGTACTTAAAAGTATCACAGAAGTTACTAAGGAAAGAGTTTATCTGACAACACTAAAATTTGCGAGGTTAGTTCTAAACAGGAGGGGAGATATGCTGCATAAACACCTCCTGGACACCAGTGTTTTTTACTGCATTCCACCTGACTAACATTCATATAAACGAGTTCCGCTGAAACAAAATCTCCTGTCAGCAGCACCACGTGATGTCTGCACACACTGGGAGGCTGAGAGTCCACAGAATAAACACAGCAACGAATCCCTCAGTGTAAGAAATCAAACACAGCTACCCTGCTGAAGGCCAGCCTTCCAGCCCGGAAGGAAGCACTAAGCATGCCACCTTCAGATAACATATCTCACAACCCATATGAATAAGGTCCGGGCCCACAGAATGTTTTAAGATTGGGTAACTTTTCTCAGTAAGATGAAAAAAGCAGAAGAGTAGAAACACACTTTACAAAATTTGGATAGGATGAAGTTTAGAGAGAAGGAACTAAAAATAGAAAGAAAGAAAGAAAAAGGACACTGCTTTTACAGTCAGGAAACCTTCTGATTCCTTGCACACCCCATGCTGACAGGAGCTGAATGAAGGAGATGAGGAGACTCAACATAAAGCAAGAAAAGCCAGACTAAGGAGGCAGAAGGACACTTCAGGACAACCGAATCTACTGTTCTGAAAAGAACTACACCCAAAACAAAAGCATGTCAAGTGAACAATGGATGTTGCAAAACAATGATATGCAGAATGACATTCATTTTCTTAGTCTTGCCAAATCTCACCATCTCCTACACTTTTGTCAAGTACAGAGGATATTTCTTTCAGAAAATTCACCTGTCTGCCCGCCATTCATTTCAGATACAACACATATTTTAAAGTTAACATTACAAGCTGAACATTAGCAGGGATGTCCTGCATCCATTCTGACGGAAACTGACCTGGTGACCCAGCTCTGAGATAAGACACAGTAGCTGGGAAGCTAGTCACAACAGTGAGCCAGAAAAAAGAGAGAGAGAGAACTCTTGAATCTTTTTTTTCCCAAGTTCATTCATAATGTTGCAAAAAAAGAAAAAAAACCGATAATATCACACACAAATTTGTCTATCTGAACGTGCACACATAGAAAGCCTGGACTTGCAAGGCTTCAGCTGTTCAGTTCTTAACACTGGAGTACAAAATAGGAGCCAACTTCATGATGTGCAACAGAAACAAGTTCTTAAGAAGATACACACCAAAAGTGGATTGTCTGTCTTCAATCCACTTCAGAGCCCAGTCTGCTTTCTTCTTGACACAAGGCATTGTTTCAATAGCATTAAATAAGAAATCTCTACAAAAGAAAAGAAAGAGAACACCAGAATAATAAAGCAAAGAATGGATTTACGCTATTACGCTATAAGCTCTGAAATTATCCAAGTAGGAGCTCCTGCCCTGAAGGGATGATGACAACAAGAGGCAGAACAGGGAGGCAGATGTGCAGAAAGTGCAGAAGAGACTCAAGGTCTCAGAGAAGCTGCAGAGATGGGAACACAAACCTCCAATGCCAGTGGGACCATCCACCAGACTCTGCTGGCTCTCAGACCAAGACAGACAGCAGCATGACCCTGCTCAAGAAGATAACCCTCACCACTCCCAGTTCCACAAAAGGAATCAGACAGGTCCCACAGGCACAAGATCTGTTCCCATGCTAAGTATCTCAGAAAACCATGCAGACCTCCTGCTAGCCCTGTACTGTGGGGTTGCAGGACACTATTTCAACACACAGGATGCCACCGTGGGAAACCGAGCTCTGTCTGACCATCACCACAACGGCATTTCTGATGGAAAGTACTTTTTTCCAAATGTATTACCTTTTCAACTAGGCACATCTGCAGACCACAAAGGTGTAGGGTCTCTCCAAACAAACCAGTTATTTAAAAATAAGTCGCTCTTGTTGCGTGGAAAAGCAACTGATGATAAAAAAGCTGAAAGGATGCAAGGCATTGATCAACATGTGTTACAAACGGCAGTTACAAGTAGCTCTGGAGCACAATAACCACAAGGAGGCTGTTTAATGCTTAACAGAGTTTCACAGTCTGCACTGCCTGCAGTCACAAATATTAACCAGCCTTTTGAACACTCCTAAGGAAGGTCATTGGTCAGTAACGCTTCCCTTCATTTTGGGGGCCAGGAGCGATGGCCCAGAAAGCTCTAAGGAAGCTCTCCAGTAAGTCAATGTGAAACAGAAAACTAGCTGTTACCACCCAGCCACAGTGCCACCAGACTAGCTGAAAGATTTCCCTTGGGGCTGCAGCACATTCAGAAACTTACCTTTTCTCAGGATCTTTGATGTAAGTGTCTATAAGCAAGCTGTACATCTCCGAGTGAACGTTCTCAATGAGGATCTGGAAGCCATAGAAACAACGAGCTTCTGGGATCTGCACCTCCTGACTAAAGCGTGCCACCTACCAAAACCAAAAAGCATGACAGCGAGTACAGCAAAACTGGCGCAGCATCAGCCAAATAAGAGAGACAACAGACCTGTGCAGCAGAGAAGGGAAGGGAGCAATTCAGCCCTACTTTATTAACAAATATGTCAGTAGGATAGGTGTGGCAAATAGAGAAAGCCAGCTAGAAGTAAAGACACTTGCTACGCACACTGCGTAAGAACTGCAGTGATGTGTGATGGCACACACAGGAAGAATAGAGCAAAATGCTGCAGCAGTAAAAACTTCATAGCAAACAAAGCCTCACAATTTCTGTTCACCATTAAGAAGTAAATAGTATGACATATTCATATTCAATTTGTTATCATATAATCTATGTTACAGATACTCAAGATCTAAAATGAGCATTTCTGGTCTAACAACAACCTGCAGTGAGACATTCTGCAGCCCAGAAGTGATTTCAGCAGAAAGATTTCCCCATCATTTCAAAAGCACCCACCCGTATGCCTGAAATATTCCAGGATGCCATTTAGTGAGAGCAAAATGAGTTTTACCTAAATAAAGAACACAGAGCATGGCACAGCACAATCAGCTCCTACTTCTCATCTAACGCAGGTATGTGAAGAAGCGTGGGTTCTATTAATTCACCAGTAACTGCACATGAACACAGTCAGGCACAAGTCTGAGCTTCAAAACTGTGTTCAAGAGGCATCATTTGGAGTCCTGCTGACAACAGTGGCTCCAATGTATCTCAGACAATGAGCAGAACAAGCTGCTTACTTCCTTTGGCAAAGGTGAGACGATGGGAAGAAAATACACTCATTTAACAATCTTATGCATTAATATGAGAAAACCAAACTGAAAAGCCAATAGCTAATAAAGTAAGTATTCAAACTGTAAGGCTTTCTCACCAGATTCTCATTTACAATTCCATCACTGGCTGCAAAGAAGGCAAGAACATGAGAGATAAAGTACTTTTCATCTGGTTTTAGCTTGTTCCAGTGAGGAAGGTCCTTTGATAAATCAACCTAATGAAAAGAGATAGTAAAAAAAAGAAAAAAAATGTTACCATCCCTTTAGCTTGTTATTCTGTAGGAACAAAAGTGGCCTCGTCAAACAACTGAGACAGAGCTTTGGCACTGGCTTTCACAATCTTTGCATGCAGAGAATTTAAATATGTGCGACTATCAAGCACGACAAACAGCTGCAGTACTGCTGCCTCTCTGCAACAGCAACATCCTGTGTTTGCTTTGCAGTTTACACTATTGTAATTCAATATATATTGTTCTTATTCCACGTTATAAATAAACCAGATTCCAAAAAGCATCAGTGTCTTGCTGGCATGAGTACGAACATGCATCAACAAGCAGATCTCTCTCTGAGACATTTACAAACTCTACTTGAAATAAATGCTGGTACTGCAAGAAACCTGCGCCTAAGTGTGCCAAAAGACACATGGAAGGCAATGCTGCCCTTGACAGGTGTTCAGCCTCCAGGCCACCCCAGAAGAGTATGTGTAGATACGTGTGTGGAACTGCACTGCCTGTGACACTTGGTTCTCAACATGGCAGAAAACCACAAGCTCCTTAGCACTGGCCATCTTTCTTTGTCTGTTTGTTTCTGAGCCACAGCAGCAGTTAAGCAGGGCCAGATGGGAAAACTGCAGCAAGGCCTAAAAAAGCTTTTAGAATTGTGTGTGCGTGTGTACAATTTATGTACAAATATATATGCATGCTCATGCATGAATACACACACAAACCAATTTTACGTCTAACTTTCCAATTCATTTGGAAATGTGATGACAGATGGGAGGACAGTAGAAGAAGGAACCAGCGATGAGTAGTGCTATTCAGGCAGGAGTTTCAGTGCTTCATAACTGTTTAAATCAACTTCTACCGACATCAGACAGCAGCCTCCCCAGCAGGCAATGGAATGAAGTCTACACAGTATTGCTATCCCTGGATGCATTCTGGACTATTTAGAGTCTGTCATTCCTTACCAATTGCAGAATTCTGCTCACAGATGAACAAAGACTACAGAAGCTTTGAGCTGCAACAAGCTGCTCACCTGGCACGTAATCCATGCAAATCCAGAAGTCTCCATTTCTGCAAGTGCAGTGAGCAAGTGAGCAAGTACTGCTCAGGTCAATACTGGCTAATCAGCAATCTCAAGGAAAATGACATGCCCTAACTCACAGTCAGTTCCAGCATGGCGACGAACATCTAACCAGGGCACTCACCAGCAAATTACATGCACTGTTAGCAAGTATTTCTGATTACCACCACCATTCTGAAAAACAAGTGCCTAATATTAAAGAGCAGCATTCTCATGAAATTGCTCAGAGCCTTTTACATGAGCAAGGAGGTAGCTGCAGGCACAGTGATCACAGCAGGTCACAGTCTTACACAGGCTCCCTCTATACCCAGAGAAGTGCCCCAGGATACAATTCCACCTGATCCTAAACCAAACACTCAAACCAGGCAGTTGAACCACCTGATGAAAGCAGCTTTCCTTCCATTGACCCTGAAGGGAGTCCTACTCTGGTCCAGGCGCCTCACGTTCAATAAAATTAATCCCAACCCATACAAAACACAGGCCAGCAGCAGAGCTAGGAGTGACACTCCAGGCTCCATATCCCAGAGCTCACCTCTTCTGCCGTCCAAAAGGAAGCCTGGGCCTGTTTGTACATCTTCCATATGTCCGGGTGCTGGATGGGGAAGATGACGAACCGACGAGGATTTTTTCTGAGAAGAGGCTCCTCGTGAAGTTTCAAGCCATTTTCACTTGGAGAGGAGCTCTAAAATAAAGCTCAATCCTGGTTAAGGCTGCTGTTATTATTCCCTGCTTTTCCCTCTGTCACAAAAATACAGCCCCAAAGTCCAATGTCTCAGGCAGACACTCACCCATTCCCCACAGGCAGCTGCATCACCCTTCCCTAGGGTGCTCACCCCTTCGCCTTCCATCTGTGCCCTGCTCAGGCAGCAGCACTGCCTTCCTGCCCTGCTCTGTCCTGCACCTCTCACATCAACCAGTCCCTGAGCAGCTGCACCTCTCAAGTACCAAAGCGAACACTCTTCTGCAGTATGAGGAGGAAACTGCAGCTGCACTTGCACTGTGCCCTCAAAAGATGCCATCAAACACGGTGGGGAGGCATGCAAGGCGACAGTGCTGCCCAACGGCTCCTCAAGGCCAGCCTGCACCTGGCATCACACATCCCCATTCTGCTCCCTATCCGCAATGTGCTGTTCCTGCACCATTCAAAAAGCAGCACGCAGGGCCCATCATGTAGAAAGATAACCTGGAAAATATTTCTGGTGTATAGAAGTGGAGGGAAGGCACAGCAAGAAAACTGGAGATTAACACTGAGGCAAGGCTGTGTGTCTTTCCCAGTGGCCTCTAACAGCATGCCAGTAGTGCTGTCAGCACATGGCACAAAAAGGTAACAGAAGAAGCGGGCCAGGAAGCAGTGTACACAGACTGGAGAGTCCCAGTGGCAGGGAAATGAAGCATGGCTTCCAGGACCTAAAGGCTCACAGTGAGAGCTCCCCAAAAAGGACCACACTGCAGAATTAGAAAGTGATAACAGTTTAAAAAATAGTTATACTTTTAAAAAATGTAAGAACAAGCTGGATGTGGCTCTGGGGAGCCTGGCATAGTTGGTCCCCATGGCAGGGGAGTTGAAACTAGATGATCTTTGAGGTCCTTTTCAACCCAGGCCATTCTATGATTCTATGAACAAGGCAAATTCTGCTGTGACATGGTGCTGTCTCTCAGTTCTGAACTCTATTCCTACAAGCAAAAATTTTATCAGAGTAATACCAGCCACCAAGCCTGTTCATTAACTTGGTATATCCCCTGGTACCACCCAGCTGAACAAACAGGGACAACTCTCCAATTTCTACTTCTGTGGTACAGTAGAAGCTGATCACTGCCAGGGCTCCCCTTGCTGCCCCCTTGTGCAACAGGAGCATGACACAGTCCCAGTCCTGCCTTTCTGACCCCAAGAAAGCAGTGTGGGAACACAGAGCTGGGGAGGTTATCTTCCCAGTACACCCATACACCTCCTGCTTCCATTCAGCACTCCGGGCTCTTTCCTTTATCTCATGGAGGTGTACAAAGTACAGTCAGTAGGTTGCTCAAGGCAGTGTCCAGTTGGCAGTCTGAGTCCAATGATGAGAACTCCGCAACCCCACTGTGCAACCTGTGCCAGTGTTTGACCCCCTGAACAGCAAGAAAGTGGGTTTTTAATGCACAAGTGGAACCTCCTGTCACTGCCTCCTGCCCCTCACTGAGGAGAATCTGACTCCATTTCCTCTATCTTCTCCAAGCAGGCTGAGCTCTCCCTGGCTCACGGTGTCTGACAGAGGTTCCACTCTACATTCCTAGCCTTTCACCAAACTCTAGTTATTCTGCAACTGTTGCAGGTTAAGCGCTGCTAGTGAAGTCAATAAACCCAACAGATAACCTGTTGGTTTTATTAGAAGATTATTTTATTTTTATAACATATATTAATTATATTATTATTTATTATATATTATCATTATCATATATTATTATATTATTAATTATATATTTTATAATATTATAATATATTAAATTTATTATTTAAATAAATATAAATATATTTATATATAATATATTTAATATTAAATATAAATATAAAATTAAAATAAATATATAAAAATAATATAAAATTAAAATAAAAAATAAAAATAAATATAAAATATTTATATATAATATATATAAATTTATAATATAATAATATATTAAATTTATTATTTATATTTTATATATATTATCATTATCATATATTATTATATTATTAATTATATATAACATATATTAACAGATAACCTGTTGGTTTTATTTTAGAAGATTGCCTAGTGGTACTGAAATTCTTTCCATGAATTTCATATTCAGCACACTAGGAAAATATTAGTATATATATACAGAAAATCCCTGCCTTATAGTAGTAACTGCTGGACTATACATGCAGGTATCTCATAGAATCTTAGAACGGTTTGGGTTGGAGGGGACCTTGAAGATCATACAGTTCCAACTCCCTGCTATAGACATCTCCCATTAGACCAGGTAGCTCACATCCCCCATCCAGTCTGGTCTTGAGTACTTCCAGGGAGGGGGTATCCACAACCTCATTGGGCAACCTGTTCCAGCGTCTCACCACCCTCACAGTAAAGAATTTCTTCCTAACATCTAATCTAAATCTGCCCTCTTCCAGTTTAAAGTCATTTCCTCTCATTGTGTCACTACATGCCCTTATAGAAAGTCCCTCCCCAGCTTTCCTGTAGGCCCCCTTCAGGTACTGGAAGGCCACTATAAGGTCTCCTCAGAACCTTCTCTTCTCTGGGCTAAAAAGCCACAGTTCTCTCAGCCTGTCCCCGTATGAGAGATGCTTCAGCCCTCTGATCATCTCTGTGGCCCTTCTCTGGACCTATTCCAACAGCAACATGTACTTCTTGTGTTGGGGGCTCCAGAACTGGATGCAGTGCTCCAGGTGGGGTCTCACAATAGAAAAGTAGAGAGGCAGAATCACCTCCCTCAACCTGCTGGTCACTTCTCTTGATGCAATCCAGGATACGGTTAGCCTTCTGCACTGCAAACGTACGTTGCTGGCTCATGTTGAGTTTTTCATCAACAGACACCCCCAAATTCTTCTCCTCAGGGCTGCTCTCAAGCCATTCTCCACCCAGCCTGTATCTGTGCTTGAGATTGCCCTGACCCAGGTGCAGGACCTTGCACTTTGCTCTGTTGAACTTCATGAGGTTGGCATAGGCCCACCTCTCAAGCCTGTCCAGGTCCCTCTGGACATCCCTTCCCTCTAGCGTACCAACTGCACCACTCAGCTTGGTGCTCTAAGCAAACTTGCTGAGGATGCACTCAATCCCACTGCTGTGTTGCCCACAAAGACATGAAATAGCACCAGTCCCAGCACCAATTTCAGCTATGTGCCTTGCATTAGTTACAGCAAAGGAAGAGAAAGAAGAGCACCTGTGATACAACAGGTCCATGTCTAAAAAAATCTCTTGGGATGCACAAGGAAACATGCCTTCCATGCTGCCCTATAAGCCACAGTCTCCCAAAGGCCTGGGGCAGCGCTGGGCAGTGGAGGCTCCATGTGCAGCAAATGGGTTTACCTGACCAGGCAGATCCCCTGCACCCCAGAGGGAAGAGCATAGCTCTGCTAATTGTTTCTGGCAGGCCAGAATAAGCCAACTGCATTAGGGGAACAGCACATTACTGATTAAAGAAATAAGTGTGCGTGTACAGATGTCTATTTCAGGCTTGTATTTAATACAGCACATCCCCGTTTCCATCAGCTCAGGTACGGCCGGAACCCAGCCTTTGGAAGGCCAGGTGTATTTCTGCCCACACACCATCAGCTTCACGCTCTCAGGCCCGGCTGTGCATACGGTGCCCTGAGGACGCAGAAAGGGCCTCGGGCAGCTCCCCAGCAGAGCCCTTCAGGCCCGCAGCGGTAAGGACAGGATTCTCCCCGCGCTCTCCTTCCCGCTCGCACTTCCCGACAAGCAGGCCAGCCGCGCGGGCAGCCCACGGAACCCCGAGGCCGGGCCGGAGGCTGGGGCCGAATTCCGTGCAGCCGCACAACGAGCCGCCGTGCGAGCAGCCCGCAGCGCCCAAGGCAGCCTGCCGCAGCCCTCCCGCAGACACAACTCAGCGCCCCGCCCGCCCTTACCCGCTCCGGCCCGGCCGCCTCCCGCAGGGCCGCTCGCCCCCGGCGCTCCCCCATGGCCCCGGCGACTGGGCCGCACGAGCGCCGGCTGAGGGCGGAACGGCCGCGGCCGCCCCTCCTCCGCGAGGCGGAGCCCGGCAGGCGCAGCCTCGGCCCGGCCCGGCCCTACCCGGCGCGGCGTTCCCCACCCGAGCCGAGCCCTGCCTCCGGCAGGATTGCCGCCCTGAGCGGGCTTCGGCGGCGCGACAGCGATGACAGCCAGCGGGATCTCTTAGGAAGACGGTATTCTTGGCTGGCGCCGGTACATCGCCTGAAAGCGTCAGCTAGCGGATAAACGCTAAAAAGCGCGTAGCAGAACCCCATCAACCCGTGCAACAACGAAACCTACATTATTTTTTTTTTTTATCTTGATACAGACCTCAGAATAAATTAAAGCAATCGTGTTACAGACGTAGTTGCTCCCAGCTGTAAAACTCTCGCCCCTTCCCCTGGACTTAATTGCAGGGGCTGTGAGAGCAAGCAGCGAGAGTGAAAGCACTGCTCAAATGTTTGTGTCATTTATTGCAAGTCACTTCTTATGAACAGAGATTTCTGCAAGAGATTGTAATTGCCAGAGTTCGTTTGTTTCCTCGTCCTTGTCTCCAGGCTGGCCAGGCCCTTGGGCTCCAGTTCCTGTGGATGCACAGGGCATTTGTCAACACAATCCCAGGGAGGCGGGAGAAAGAAAAAAGAAAAGCCCTGCTCCATACAGCAGGGACTGGTTTGGTACAACGGTTTGAAATTGGACAAAATATGAAAGCAAACACCACTGAGAAAGAAAAATAGTTGACAAGCACCCAAGACAGTTAGCTGACACAGATCCAGGACTGAGCCGCTCTGTAAAAGTAGAGAGGAACACTTAAAGTGCCAGGAATAGACACTTGCGGAGGAGGATGTGGAGGTCTGATGCTCCTCATGGAGAACAGTCCGCACTCACTGCACCATCCCCATCACCACTGCCCGGTGCTCTTGAGTCCAAGTGGCTGCTGGTCCCAAGCATAGAACAGGTTTGGTTTCCTTAAATGGAGTTTTCTGACAAGAAACACATGCCTAAGTGTCACATCACTAAACAGCATACCAGAATATATAACAGGCATAAAATGAGAGAATACACTCTTATACAAACATTTGCTGTTACCGGACTACTGTTCTTTTTGAGTCAGTTTTAAAGTTTCATTGCCCAAGCATACCCACACATGCTGTCTAATGTCTGTGTTCAACTACAGCTCCATTATTATACACACCGAGTACCAGGGATTCCATTTCTTCATACAGAGCAAATGATGAGAGGAACTCTGAGTTGGAGCAAGCCCAAACGACCCATCGACACCAACAAATTTCATTGGTGCATCCAATATAGTGCTGATTTCCCAGGAACTCATGCTTCCCCCTCAACATGAACAAGCACCAAAACTCAAGTGCCAATCAATCATACTATTTAGACTGACCTGCCTAGTGATAATTCCCGCTCTCCACCCCTAAATCCAGTCACCCCCAAATTAAGGACTGTCTTGAAAAACGTAACCATACCAACAATTCATGTAATTAAAAACAGAAAGGACTTTGAATATTTAGGGATAATTTCTTAAACACACCTCCCCTTCTACAGATGCACAGCAAACATCTATTTACACAGTGCCTGAAGAATAATACAGAGGAAAAACGCAGCAAAGGACATGTACTGTGAAAGAGAGGATTGAAGAACAGCAGTTGGCTCTTCTCACATCTCCACAAAAATCCACCAACTTCTGTCAACTTCATATAAATTAATTACATAATGTACACGATAATGAAATATAGGAAAGCACTTGTGGAATAGTAGAATAGTTCACATCCAGATTAAATACATGTAGCATCATGCATGGCTTTGCTGTACTGTTCTATTGAAAACATCACCGGGTGAATGGGACGTTTTCCTCCTTCTTCAGCTCCTAACCTACTTGGTGGCACAGCAGCAGAACTCAGGGTCGTACCTGCTCTTTTTCAAGACAGCGTACAAGCACCAACTCAGTGTTCCTCTTACCATTGCACTGGACCAAGAAATGTAATCCCTAGTACTCACGTTCTCTAAACTTTCATAGATGTCTCCTGAAAGTGCAGGGGCATTATCCAAAGGAGCAGGATGCGGAAATCCAGAGCAGGATGTCCCTCAAATTTGTCAACAATAACATCCAAAACGCAGATCACAATTTGAGCTACAGTGCCTCTTCCCTCCCTCCACCTAATAATACTATTTACTTTGAGAATATTTGCCTGTATTTAAAAAAATACATTTACAGAGATCACATTTTATATAAAGAATGCTATTTTAGGTAGGTTGAAGAATTTTCATTTATAAATCAAAGTCAAATCAATCTTTCTAGCTGAAAACTGTTCACTGTGTCCAAATCAGTATGTGAATAATTTCAGCACATCCAAAATAAGCATTTCCTGGAAAACCACCTTAGAAGTCTCCTTGCACAGAAGCTAGCACAGGTTGCGGCAGCAATGTGTTTTCTGGTAAGTTCATATTGACTACTGTATTCAAACATACGCTGTGTTAGATGTTGTCATGGATGAAGGATACTGAAATTCCAACATTATGGAGAAGTTCTGAAAGACTGGGTAGCAACCAACTGCTTTTTACTAAACAGAATATTACAATGGTTACTTGTGGTTAATTACAAAAATGAGCGTTACATTCAGAGAATCATGGACAAAGAGACACTGTGATGCAAGTCACTTTTAGAACAGATTCTGATTACAAAGCTCCCCATACAGAGCACACGTGAACTTCTAGCACTGAGGGTTGAGGTGCTCAGTGAAGCTTTTGGAGGACTAATCTGCACCCAGATTTGTGCATGTGGACTCTCAGAGCTTAAGATAAGTGAACACTACACATGCTGAAATCCAGTTATTAGAATTTGCAAAGTTCTATATTTCAGTTTGGCAGACCATGTACTAAAAAAAATTAAGCCAACTGAAGAGTTTAGCTTAAAAGGTCAAATTATCCAGTTTAAAAAGAGAATGCAAAACAAAGCTAGTAAGCTAGGTAGCTGCTTGCCATAGTAAGCTGAAGAAATGAAAGCGTCAGTGAGTGCAGAAAGGTTTAGAATGCCATTTAGGTAAATTCATGCACTGAGACATGATCTACAGCTTTAAGAGGAAAGAGGAGCAGATAAGATTCCTGAAATTAGAATCACAGAAGGAACACTGAAGATTGTCCAGCTCAGGCTGCCCAGGGCCCATCCAACTTGGCCCCGGGATGCAGTACCCACAGCTCTCTGGGCAGCCCGTGCCAGAGCCTCACCAAGGCCCTCATGTACTGAGCAATCTGTCACAGCGTTAGAAACGACCAAGCTGTGCTAAACTAGGCCTCCAAAAAGAGCACTGTGTGAAACAGACCTGCTAGATACAAGGTGGTGTGACTCTTATGTTTCTGCCATCCATAAAACTGAACTCAGAAGCTTCTACACGTTATTCTCTGCACTTCTATCTGGACACACAGTGAAGCAAACTTTTCTTAAAACAGTAGATCTGTACACAACTGCACACATCTTTTAAAAAATAAACGTTAGGCTAAGGGATTAGGAAATTTTCATTTTTTACACCTCCCTGAATGACTGATTCCATACAAGATGGATAGCACTTCTGATTCACAAGCTCACTTTTTTCCTGTAAATGGTACCTATAGCCAGCAGCTTAGTTGCAGAGAAGAAAATGACTCCCAAACCAAGTGGGAAAAAAAGGCCACTCCATAAGAAAAGTCCATGTAATTTTTCATTTCTGATAAGGTCACCAATCTGAAGCAAGCAGTCTACCTTCTGGACTGGACAGAGTAAACTATCCAACAGAATCTATCACTGAGGACTAACTACTGGAAGACCACACTAAGGAGTCACTTCTCTTCAGCTTCAGAATAGGAACTGGCATGCTGGTGGCAACATTTTGTTAGCTGCTACCACCATCTCCTATTTCAGTAGTTATAAATACAGGTAATTATCTGGACTACATAAAAAGTATTAGAGATTTTTGCTTTAACTTGTTTCTCCACCACATCTTGGAAGTGAACTAATAGAAGGGCTTAAGTCAAAGGGAGACGAGGTGTATGATTTTAATAAACATTTTTTCTTATTAAAATCTTGATATAGTTTAAATATACCATACAGAGGAAAAAAGCTATTTATACACATTTCAAGTCAATGAACCACAGCATAAATCAAACTAGATTCCCTCTCCACTTCTGTCATCAGAATGCCTTGTGTGTATATATGGTGAGCTACTATGAGTTATCTGCATATTTTTTGTCTAGCTATACATTACAGGACTTAAAAAAAGTTTAATCTATATACAGAAATATATATACATATAACATATATTTATATGTTATACATACACATACACTTATATACATATACACACAATACATATATATATACACACAGTACTTTACATTTATATATGGCCTTTTATCCAAGGACCTTGAATACTTTGTAATACAACAAGTCTCACCAAGCTTTGTGAGGGATGGAGCTTTAGTTTTACAGACTGTAGAACTGAGGCCTATTCTTAACAGGTCCCTGTTGTTTGCTTTTGTTTATGCCTGCTTTCTACCAACTTCACAACATTCCCATTAGAGGCATTTTTGGTAATGTAATAATTATACTGGTTCAAAACCCAGGCCGAAGACACACAATGCTTTGTACCTCTCTAGCTATATTCCTTAGCATATGAGAACAGTCATGCCAGTACAGATATCCTCTATACTGCTCCTTAAATTTAGACTTGCGTAGCTGTACTGGGATTTCTCTTTTTTAAAAAAAAGTATTAGCATAGTGAAATCAGATATAATTTTGCATTTAAGATACACTGAAGATCACAAAAAATCCAGAACAGACTCCAATCCCCACACACTGAAACAGTTCTTTTCTAGAATGGGTGATTTAGAAAGTGTCAGTAAACACAGAAATAATTCTACATCTGTGTATTGATTTATCTGCAGATTAACTACATAAGCCTGAAACAGCCAGTTTTACCTAGTAAATAAGATTTTCAGCATGTTTGGCAACTGATGATTGTAACTTCTGATCTCAACCATGTTCCACATCTGCAGGTACTGAATAATGAAAACTAAAAAAAAAAAAAAAAAACAAAACACCCAACCACAGACATAGGTAACTTCTAGCCATCCTCAACTAGCTGACAGAAAGGAAACTGCAAAATCTAGTGGAACTGCAAAATTGATTTCCACTCAGATTTTAATGAAACATCAATTAACTCTCTCCAGCAAAACAATACAAAACAAAAAAAACCTTACTAACAGACTCATGGCATTGGAAAAGCAGGAAAGAGCCCTGTAAGCCCTTAAGCTTCAATTCTTCAGTCCACTAAGATTTCAGAAATCTATGATACAGAAAAAAAGCAGCTCTTGCCTTTAGTTATCACCCCAAGTCTCCAAAGTCACACATGCATTGGGAAAACCAAGACCTAGGCCATGTTCAATGACTGCCCTCCCCAAAGCAACCACTTCAAGAGTGAAAATACAGTAGAACCCACTACAACACAGTTTGAAACCTTTATTCTAAACTAATAACCTTGAGATTTTTCAGAACAAGCCACCTTCCCTTCAAACCAGTACTGTCAGAAGAAGGGGTTGCCTGGCCCATTTGATTCAAGATTCTCTGCTAACTGTAAAATGCGGGTTGAATATCTTCTGCATGTCAATTTTTCAGTTACAAAATTCAGATTTTGATGAACAACTGTGCTTGGTGCATGCTGTTAGCTAAAATATAAATGGCTAAATAAATAAAAACTATTGTTTCTTCAGTATGACTTGGTATTTTGTCTGTAATTTCTTTATTAAAAAACTGTAACAAGATACTTAAAAAAAGGCTAGATACAAAAGAAGTTAAGCTGCTCACGAACATTAAAGTCTTCCAAAAAAGTATCTTCGATAATCATGATCTTATAAACATTTTACAGTTACCAGAAAGTGCCCAGGCTGAGTTTACATAGTTAGACAATGTAGTACAAGTGTTGGGTTAGAACTGGTAGTGGAACAATCTCCTGACTGTCTGTTCACTGAAAAAGGGATACAAAATGTTGATTGTGAACTATGAAATACTGTGCATTGGCCTCAGCATATGTACAAAAAAAACCCAAAACACTGGAGGTACAGATTACATGCAGAATATTAGTGGTGGCATCTGATGTGCCAGAGTTCAATGCAGCTAGAGCAAAAATTGCAATGAAAGTGGTTTCATAAGTGAACGATCACAACTCTGGGATCTGAGCTGTCAGGAACTTTTTCTTTTTTTCCTTTTTTTTTTTTCTTTTTTTTTTTTTTTTTTTTTACAAGTTCAATATACAGGGTACACAACCGCAGCCAACCACAAATTAAACACCATAAAAAAGTTAAAATAAACCACAGAACATACTTAATTTTTTATTTTGAAATTCCCTACTCCCTCTATACAAGAACCTTTGCTGAAACACTTTCCACAAAGGCAGCAGTGAATTTTCAGAACATTTTACATATTTTCCCTCAGCAAAAAGATAAATCACAGTGTAAATTATATTGTTCTGCTGTCATCTTTGGCTGGGGTTAGTCCAAGGAGTTATTGACTAGCAAACTGTTGCAATCAGATATTGCCAGTGCTCCTTAGGCCTTTACATTACAAATTTAGTACAGGAATGTTTGCATTTAAATCTTTAAAGTACCACCAGGGGTATGACAGCATTAGCTTTCATAAACTTTTATAGACAAATGGAAAAATCTACAAAACTTAGCTAGTAATATTACACAGCAATACACACTTTTTATACTCTACACAAAACCAAAATTCTTGGTCTTAATGGCGAGTAACAACTTCTGTTTCAAAATCTGCTTAGAGGAATAGAGTGGGACATAAAGGCGAGAAATGCAAGTGTTTGCTGTAGGAAGGTGTTGGTCATCTGGTGGTCTTATTGTGATTGATGGCATGGGCTGGAATCCCTCCTCACTGGCTGGCAATGATGGACTTGATGTCCAGAAGTAAACCTGATAAAAAGAAGACAGCATTTAAAATTGCAATGGGCAAGGCTACAATTCACACTGCATACAAATGACTGTTGTGGCATGGGTTTAAAAAAAAGAACTGCACAGAATAGTTGCAGTAGTTTGATCAGAGCACAGTCCTGTCAGTATGCCAACTCAACTCAGTGGTCATGCTGTATACTTCTGTAATAGCTTCCTTCATTCCCTTTCCTGTGCTGCTCATTATATTATACACTTCTGCTAAAACTGATAAAAGCAGCGCTCAAGATGATCCTGCATCAAGAAATCCTCAGTAAATATGATGCCCCCAGCTCCATTTGGGAAGATTTTAACTGTCAACAATATGAAACTCAAAAAACAACAACAAAAAAAACTCTCTCACATCAAAAATTGCTCCCAAGCCAGTTCATGATCAGGTGATATAGCACTCGTACTGACAGAAATCAACAATGGAGAATATTTGGTTTATAGTCTCAAGGGTGAAATAATGACTTGCAGAGCAGAGTCACTACCAAAGTATAATTAGAGATATTCCTTAACAATTACGCTCCAGATTTTCCACTTCTCAGATTAGTCCTTGTTTCCTGTTAGCAAATCGTAAAGGAAAGATAGTACCTTAAGTAGCAAGTTAAATGCAAGGAGTTTTAAGAAGCGAATGGATAGAATGTACAGGCAAGTTTTCCAAAGTGAAACAGAATCTTTTTCTTTCATGCTTCTCATCAGCTATTCTGAAAGGGCTTTGAGAAAAAGGAGATGATATCATTACTGACATCTTACAGACAGGACACATGCACTGCCCTCAGGATACACAGAAGTTAAGAGAGCAACCAATGCAGGGAAAGGAAAAAAAAATAAAATAATTAAAAAAAAAAAAAAAAAAAAAAAAAAATCAATCTCAAGAAATCTAATATACCAGCCCAGAAAACAGTTGACTAACAGTAACTTAGCTTAAGAACTACTTTGCAAAGAATGTGAGCATGCTTCCACATAACAGATTCGTAAATAAGGGCAAGGAAACACCACATTTACTTCCAGCTGCAAGGTCTAGGATTCATACCTTAATGTTTCCAGAACTCAAAGTTGAATCAATTCTTACTACCATAGCCTGCCACCTTACTGTTAGCATACAAAGTCTTTGTAGGTATACACACTGAATGAACAGTAATGATACAAAAGTAATCCCAGCTGTTCTGCACGCTTCCACTAAGAATGAACAACTTACCAGATCTTGTCTTTCTGTCATACTCATCTTCTCAACTATGGACCAAAACCAACGCTTGAACTGCAAAAGCTTCTCAGCATTTTCTCCTATTTGAGAAAAAATATACATTGCGTATTTATGTAATTCAGTTGGTGCACTGAACAATAAATATTAAGAGATCTGTTCTAAATATACTTACTGCATGCAAGTCGGATCTCAGCAAGTCTCTGATACTGGAGACAGACTCATTTCAAAACTAATATACACGTTTCTGAGTATAAAGGCTAAATCTGTCATACCTCAGTGTATCACACCCTCCCAACCAAAAAGTCCAGTAAAAGCTAGAGTTTAAGTAACATAACTCTTTTATTTCACACCAAGTCACAGTGAGGTTGGAAAACGTGCCTTTTTTTTTGCCTTTACTCAAGGTAAATACTTTAAAAGGTATGTAAAGAACACAGAAATTTTGTCATCAATTTGAGTGACTTAGCAACTGATGACAAATTCTAAGAGGTAGTTTCAGCTTGAAGCTGGTAACTTCATGTAGAACAGACAGCATTAAAAGTTATTCAAACAGAGTTGCAGAGATAAGTTGTTTCATACCTGACTCATCATTGAAAGAGGTAAAGCTGATAAGCATTTGCACATTTACTTCACCACAGCCATTTACCAAAAGTCTGAAATCTTCTGCTGTCAAATCTTCTAATGAATTCTTTGGAAGTACATCCAGAAGACCCTTCCTCATTGCCTTAAGTAAAAACCACAAGATTTACATTACAGCCATATCATTTACTGACAAGTTCCATGTCCAACTCCCTATCAACTTGAAATTTCTTATACTCTTGGCTGTTCTTTTCCGTCAAAGGTTTATAATCTGAGATGCCAATCTTCTAAAACAAAGAACTGCAACAAATTAAGCAGCAGAGCAGTACAAGTATATGACTGCAAAAGAAAACAGTAATGGTTTGAGCTAGTATTGCACCAATTACAGGAGCATAGGCAAATTATATTCTATTATTGAAAATATCAGATATATTACTGACGTATTCTGAATCTAGTGAGAGTTACAAAATGCACATCGCATCTTAATTCCACTTTGCTTCCCAGTCACTCAAGTGGCTCTTCTGCTTTAAAAATGTAACACACATGCATGTGTGTGTACACATACATACATGTTTCAACATAAGTGTTACAATTTTCAACTCATAATAAAGAGAGAGTTGAAATACTTATTAATTCATGCAGACACAGAGACTGAGTGATTTAATTCCAGGAACACTTTTTTTTTGTAGAATTTTGGACCTAATCTGCACAGAAGTAATCTAGAATCTGCTAGCCTAACTCAGAACTGCAGCAAAAATTGCCAAGTTTAGGTGTAGTACACCACTCTTTTAAAAGAGATTCAAAAAAATGTTTTTAATATAGTTTTACAGTCAATTAATAGTTTTTTGCTACACCAGCAGAAAAGAACAAAGTTGTGTTTTGTAACAGATTCTTCCTTTTAAAGCAAAAATACAATCAGGTCAGAAGTTCAAGGTGTTTTATATACATTTTTGCCTGTAAGGCTAAGCAAAAGGTGACTGAGATTACTAGTATAAAGTAGCTGTTAAACCCAAAGCAAGAATTCCAAAAGGCCATTTAAGCTCAAGGAGCAATCATACATACTTAACCAATGAGATCACATTTAAAAGGAATTATCTTTGATCATATTAAAAAAAACTGGTCATTCTTCACAGCACCATAAAACTAGAGGTGCAACTACAACAACAAAAAAAAAAAGAGATTCTTTTTAATCAAGCCGTCACACTTCAAAAAGAACCTGATTAGCGATACCATAATGAGGAGAGAGAGGGGAAAAAAAGCCTACAACACTCCACCAAGAACTTACATGCAGAGGCTGTTCTGCCACTACCAACATTCGGTGTTCTGCATATTTCCGGACGTATTCATAAACATTCTGAGGAGTGACTGGTATATTTACACCATTGGAAATAAGTTCAACCTATGGCAAAATATCAAAGATCATTGGAGGAAAGAAAGACAAAATGAGATTATTATTACAACAGACATGTACGTTGATCAATGATTTATAGTTCAATATTTCTCCAAACTGAAATAAAATTTACTACTGGTACCATTACTACTACATGCTAATGTAGTTTTGTAGGTTTTATGGTAGGCTCTACCTACACCACCTTCAAGGAAAGACAGAAAAACTCAACCAAATGGAACACTATACTTCAGTGCCTAAAGAGAATGCTGCATTTGAATCTAGAAAAAGGTAGATCAGCTTTGAAACCTTACAAGAACCTACATCATACGTACAAGACAACACGCATAAGTTATAAACAGCAAGACAGCTTTTTGTCCTTACCTGCCCTCCACCCTCCTCCTTGCAGAGGTCTATTGCAAATGCTAAATCCATTGCTGCAAACACTGCATCAGCATCTGTACTTTGGGAAGCAAGTATAAGTTGCCGAAGGCTTTCGTACATAACCGGATCAAAAAAAGCAAAGTCATGCCAGTTCACCTATTAAAAAAATAAACAAACCAAAAAACCCACACCTTCAGTTACAGATATATTCAAAGTTATGTGACCTGTGCCTAATTGCTAGTATACAACAGTGCAGGTGTAACAACACAAAATAACTTGCGTAACAAAGCATACAAACACTTAAAAATAACAGCAGTCAAACTCCTATTTTCAGCATGCTGTCGAAGGTGCTTAAGAATACTCAATTCAAGTGCATTAGCATTACATACAGACTTGTGAAGCCTTTTCTGCTATTACGGGCATAGATCTTATAAAGAAATTTAATGGTTTGTGGATTTCTGTTTGTTTTCTTGTTTTTGGAGAGGTATGAGGGGACTTTGTTTTTAAGAAATTCTTCTACATACCACATACATCAGTACAGATTTGATGGTGGCTGACTGAAGTTGGAAATGACTTCCATCAGTGCTCCAAAACACTGTAAGACTATTCTCCACTTATAACTGCTGTTATATGTTTAATGACTGACATATACTGCAGCTTCCAAAAATTAGTATAATACCACCTATTTTTTGCTGCTTCTTGCTTTGTGTGTTAGCAGGCTGTAAAGAAAAGTAATCCATTATTCACCAACTAAAATATCCTTGGGTGCACTGAACATTTAACTGGAAGAAACATATACTCAAAAAGAAAACCCTCAGGGGCAATCTCTTTTGGAAGGTACAGCGGAGACAACATATCTTCTTGTCACTAACACTATTTGTTGAGATCATACATACATTGAGTAATTGGTTATGTGATCAGAATTGTTTTCTGTTACAAAAGGCCAACATTAACAAACTTAGGCTTAAGTTTTTGCATCAGAAATCTTATAATGCTCTTAACTAATGAATGAAATGTGCAGGATTAAGTGCCGGGTGTTTTGGGGAGCAGGTGGGGAGGGAAGCAGGAGGTAAAGGCATTTTTGCTGAATTTTAGATTACAATTAATCTGAATTAATTTATCCCCACACTTGAGAAAAAAACTGTAATTATAATCCAATTCAATTAGTTCCATCAAGTAGGAAAATGCTTTTGGGTAACATGTGATGTTGATACAGTCCAACCGTACCTCTTCAAGCCATCACTCTTAGGGTTAACTCAACAGATAACCTATTGCAAATCCTTCCATCTTACTCAAACACCTTCTAGCTACTTCAAGCAGATCTACTCATTTCACTATCTAAAATAAAGTAACTTCTTCAAGTTAAAAGCATACTTACAGTTCCAGGACTAACTCTATTAGTCAACGCACACAAGGAAGAAAAAGCAGTTGAAGATGAGTTTCTACATGAATAAATAAAATTCAAATTTGTATGATCAACTTACCTTTCTACCAAGAAGAACTTTGATTACATGTCTATTTAATGTGATAGGACACAACTCATTCTGCAACAGGCACAATCCTAAGATTCTGAAAATAAACATGATTTTTGTTTTAGTGTGACACAAGTTACATTGGTGATATTTCAATTAAAAAATTTAAAATAAGAATTAAGCTTTGAGTCCTATTTATCCAAAGAAGAAAATTTTGGACATTGTATTTTCTACAGTATAAAACCTTAACTTTGTTGAAAAAGATGAATTATAACATGAAGAGAAACATCCAGGTGTGCAAATTCTCCACTATTCAGCACCCACACAAGATACAGAGCAAATAAAGTATAAATGAAGTTTCTGCAGCTTGCATCAACAGCACTCTTCCTTGGTACTTTGAATACTCATCTTTTACATTTTTTTCCAGACAAGTTAATCACCTACCTGCCAATATTTCTGAAGCAATTCAGCCTCGCTTCTGTGTTTTTACCAGGCCTTGGTGTATAAAAACCTCGTTTTCCAGGTTGGTAGAAGAGTGGTGCGTTATCATCCCCATCATCCGTATCATCTAATTCCATATCCACTACACTACGGCTGGAACCATGTCGCTTTCTATTCTCCTGTTCAGAAAGCCAGAATAGTAATCCACAAATGTACTTCTAGCTACCAAGCCACTTCAGCAAGCTCTTGCAACCCAACTCAAACATTACATTTTATAATGGCAATGTTTTATATTTTTGAGTGATTACTACTTAATTTTTTCAAAGGGATAAACAAATAGCAAAACAAAATCTTTTTATCTGAATAAAGATATATTCTCGATAACTCCACAAGATAATTACATAGAACTTCTCACTGCATGATGAAAGAAGGCTTCAGCCAGTTTCTAAAACTGATAACTGGATCTCCCCTAACTTCCTATTTAAGCATCAGTACCTTACCTGCACTTTATCTGAAGAGTCTAGCAATCCAAGATCCAATATACTGTCAGCACCATTCTCCCTTGACAGGAAAAAAACAAAGGCCAATGATGATTTAATTTCACAATAAGAAACATTCTGAAACCAGACAGATTTAATTAAACTAAAGTCAACAAGTCACTTATCCAAGGAAAAAAGTCTTGAACAAAGCAATGAGTAAGGTAGATGTATCAGTTAAATTTAGCACAGTAGAAAGTGCTTTAACCACAAAATCAGATTTTGCCGCTTACAGAATCCTCAATACTTTACCTGCCATGTGCAATAATGAGTTCCATTGCTTCATCAACTCTTGCTCTAAGGGAATCTTCACTAGCTAGTAACAGAAGCAGCTGAGCAGGGGACAATTCCAGCAACATTCCTGTGATCTTACTTGCAAACGCCTGGAGATACAGAACGACACATTACTATTCTCTGCCAGTTCTCTCATTTTCAAACAGAGTTTTGTGAAAGTTTAAGGATTTAAAATACAGAATGCGTTACAAGGTACCTCACAGGCTACATGACAAATTACAGGAGCAAAACCTGAAGAATATCCTAAAGAATACAAAGCAGGCATACATGTTCAACTATGTTCAGGTAAGTTAATAATTGACTAGGAAATTAATTTTTCAATTAAATGATGCAGGGATACTTGACATATCATTTAATGTACTAGCTAACACATACTGGTTGCATTGCTTGCACTCGAGGGTAGAGCCTTTCTCCAAGCGCCTGTCTGTGTGCAGGAAGTGGATCAGGATCATCACTAGGATTTCCTTCTGAAGCTGGTCTAAAAGGCCTTGTGTCAATGGAAAGTTGTCTTCTAAAGTCCCTTAAAAAAAGTTAAAGCAGTTTGTACTAATTTCAGAAGAAATAAAAATACTCTGGACTTTTTTTTTTTTTTTAATTCCCCCCCCAAAAAATTCTAAATAGCATTAGATTTTATACCAGGAATATTTCTCATAGCTATGTAGAGAGTTATTCAGAATCAGAGAATAAAAATAAAACAGATATTTTGATACTATCAGTACTTCAGATGAAGCAGTAAGTGTGCCACCAATGACAATACTGTTTCTAAACCACCCCGTAACTTCATGCTGGTACACAAGCTTTTTATTTATTGTTTTAGCAGAGAGATTCATGGCATACTGTTGAGACCATCTATCAACACTAATATCAACTACATAATTTTTTTTAACAAGTACACCTGGCAGTTTCTTTAAATTCAATATAATTTGGTCTTGAAAGTGAAAAAGACATTTACTTGAGTAAGCAGAAGTACCTTTCTGAAGATAGCCCAGGCAGTAACTCCATTTGACAAATCAGCCCCGACAAACTCAAAATGTATCACTTACCTATCCCTGTCTCTCCGAGAACCAGCTCTTAAGCCACTACTTCTCCGCATTTCTCTCTCACGCTCCCTCTCTCGATCTCTCTCCCCCCTATTTCGCAATCTCTGCATCAGACCTTAAGGAGGAGGAAAAAACCATAACCCTCAGTATCTTTATACTTCTCTCTCTGTCCTAAATTTCACTATAAGAAGGATGCAGTTTCGGAATGCAGTTTGAAAGACATGAAAGAAGTGTTCTCTCATTAACGTAGTGATCCAGGTTCAGCCAAGCTTAAGAAAGGAACCTGAAGTGTTTGTATGAACTTACAAATGCAAAAAGCTCCCAAAAGTTTATACAATTTCAAAAAACATTTACAAATATTCGTGACAAGATACAGCAGTCAACTTAAATGTATGCACTAAGTAAAATCTTGACATAAAATCTTGATAATCTACTGGAGAGAAAGATGCTCAAAAAGAGCTAAGAACTTCTAAAGTGGACTCATTTCTAGAAAAGCATCAACTTCTTGTTCTGAAAACAAAAAATCCATTTTCTTGCCTCAGAGAAATAACATACACAGTTTTCATAGTTTCTATGCTGACTGAACAGCAAGCATTTCAACATATAAAAAAAGCATTTAATGCTTTTATGAATAGTATCTGCAAATTAACTGCAGCATTTCACTTACTTGTATGGGTGCCCTTGTTGGCATTCTGAATACAATCTAGATTTGGCAGTTTCTCATTTGACAGAAAAGCCTGTGCAATGGCAGTATAAAAGCTCCGTGCTACACCGCTGCCTTCTCCAGGCTCATCTTTAAAAGTAACTTTCACTCTGTGGACAGCCATCGGAGTGGTGGCACACCTGCGACCAAAATGATTGTTGAGCTGCCTCATGGTCTGCTGAATTAGAAGATCTCTGTCTCGATCAACCTAGTGAAAAAAAGAAAAAACTTTTTTTTTTCCTCTTCTTTATCAATCATCATATCAAGAGAACTTCAGCTTCACAAGGAAGCATCTGGACTCTTCTGCATAGATTCAAAAAATACCAAACACATAATGAAAAACTACACAGTAATCGCAACAGAGTTCATACAGTAAGGTTTAAGACAACTGCTTGCAGATTCTGAAATATAGCTTCTTCTATTAAGTTAATGCAATGTCTTATGGTTCAACTTCTAATGAGACAAATTTGGAAGAACAACTAATATTTTTTACCTCCAACGTTAAATCCCTGGATTGCTGGTTTCTAAGTTTTTCCATCTCTCTGCGGAACTTTGATTCCTTCACTTCAAAGCCACCCAGTTCAGTCAGGATCTTAAAATAAAAAATAGAACCAAAATCAGAATAAGAGCAGTTCATAGTTAGTTGGAAAAGTAATTGTTTTCATACTAAAAAGAACATACCGATCCAGGCTCTGCTCCAACATCTTCCATGAATACTCTACCAAACAACTCTAAAGAAAGACGCCAACGTCCCAGCAACATGTCATGAGATATGACCATGCCCATGAAGCTACACTGTGGTCTGATAAAAGAAGGATAAAAAATAAAATTAAATTTAGATACATTTGGTGTACTTCTACTTTTATGTAACATCTTGTCTCCAAGTAAGTTCTTGATTTCTGACAAACCGGTCTACCACCCAACTATACTCTAGAGGAACATGTAGAGCTCAAATGACTGTGTTAATTACTTGATTACAAGCTAAGTAAGATGTGAGTTAAAACATTCTACACTGCACCCACAGATAAAACCATACACTTTAAATAATAAAACCTGTTATCTACAGTAAGGTATAATCTGATCATAAATCCTCTTGAGAGGTCTTTCCACGTACTACACAGGATCAACCAATACAAGTTGGCTTAATATATGTGGAATTATACACACTGAGCCCAGTCTTACAATGCCCTAGAGTGTGGCCAGTTAAAAATGGCTTTTGCCTACTGTGCTAAGCAGTTACTATGTATTAGCATATGAAGGAGCTAATCACTTGATACGCATTTGGAATGAACAAAGAATGAGTAGGAGTACTTGGCAGAATTGCAATGGAGGAAAAAAGCCTTCAAAATGAATTGAACGTGAAAGTCTAGCAGATTTACCAAGGAGAAAAATATCAAAAACACTGACATAATGGAGTCTTTCCTCCTCCACTCCAGTAAACAAGTTGTGAGCTCTACTTACTTAGTTTAGACATTGTCTCCAGACTAAGAAGTTTCAGTAATTTAGACAAATTAATTTTTTCAATTCAGAATTCTTCTCAAAATGTGGTCATGAAAAAGAGACATTATCCCATACTTTGTGCCACAGGTGAAAGAAAGATGAAAAAAAACCTTCTATATGTCACTCCTCCTTTTATGTAAAGCCGCATTACAGCTCTCCTTTTTAAACAGGAAGAGCAGACTGGACATTCATACTGAAGCGCTAATTATAAACCTTAAGAATTTTAAGAAGTTAGTACTTTTCAGTTCTGTGTTGTAATCCCCAGTCTTCTAAACATAACTCCTAACTCCTTGCTCCTACAGCTGTGCTTGAGAATCCTCTACTGAGGCTTAGGATTTTGTGTATTGTTGTACCAGTTGCAAATTTTAGCGGTTCTAGGTTTTAAAATATTCACAAGTACTTACGCATGTAATTTTTATGAAGCCAGTCAAATCAACTTGAATTTCATAGAAAGAAATTCAGCTGGGTGCCTACTCTCCATGATAACTTAATGGTAACTTACCCTAATCCTTCCAATCTTTATAAAGCCTTTATTAAATTATCTGTCTCCTATAATACATGTTGATTTAAACAGAGAAGTTAAATTTACATTGGCTAACAGTTGCTAAAATAGAACACTACCACAGCTGAAATTCAAATCTTGCTTCAAAAAGATAATTACTCCAAAAGCACACAACTTCATTGCCGCTTGGAATGCACTCTTCTGGGCTGTCAATTCCCATTTTCCACATGGCTTACTAATAAGTCATACTATGTATGCAAAAGAAAGTCAGGTAGTAAAGGATTTTTAGTAGTTTGCACAGACCTAGAGACTGTTCAACTGTTCATTTAAAAGCTACTAAATACAAACATTCAAACTAAACGAAGATACCCATTTTAATTTAAAAGATTTTAGAGTCCTAAATATTCTTTTATCAGTTCAGTAACATTTCATACAGTAATTTTAAGTCCAACTACCTGAAAGATGTGAGAGGTGGCCCTTCGCTTTCTGTCAGTCCTATCTCTGCCAACAAGCTGCTTTTCAGTTGTGCTGCAAGGTCATGAGCTGAAGGCCCTGGTTTTGAACTCTCAGATTCTTCTGTAGGCACATTTTGTTCTTCTCCTTCTCTCTTCTGCCGATTTTGCATGCTCATAACATTTTTTAAGTTGGCTGCATAAGACATTTTCGTTGGAAGAACCTAAACAAGGAAAAGTCAAAGATAATTACAGTTTATTGAAAGCAAAGGCTTTTTCAGGAAACACATTCTTAAAACACAGAAAAATAACTGCAATTGCTTTGATAATACACAAACTCACTGGTTTCAACAAATAGGAAATACAGTTTTCCTGTTTTACATTTATGTTTCATATACTTGTTTCATAATGTTCCGTAGGCATAATGTAGGCATGTCAAATCTACCCCACACGGTAATATTTATCATAAATCATTACTCAACTGGCATTTCAAAATTAACATGGATCATATTGTAGCCTTTAAAAATCTGCTATTAATCAGTAACTATACAAATTCTTACATTTCAAAAAAACTAAAACATAAGGAGAAATTAAAATAGAAGTCAAAAGTTTTCACACTTGAAGTGCTTTTGAATTACTGTTCTGAAAGCTACTTAATATTTTATACTATAAATTGAAGCATCTTTTTTGGGAATTAAGGCACTAGCTTAAATTATCGTGTTCTTTAAAATAATAAAATCTTTAAATCTACCTCGAGGCAGTTTCTATCCACTGTAACTTCCATTAAGCACTTCCCACTGTTGGCAGAAGATGAATACAGACCCTGGCTTGGTCGACCAAACAGATCTTCTTTGCGAGCATTTGGCTGAAAATTAACAAAAGCATTCTGGGTAAATAATATACTTCAGTTAGAAAAGAAAAAGTAAATTTCAGTTATCTTCCCGAATGCTATCTCTGGTGTCACCTGTAGTAAGTGGGGCTGGTCTGCCAAGGGAATGGCTTCTGCCAGAGGAACTTCAAAAGGATTGGGTGGAATGCAGCCAAGGAATGTCATCGAGTCTGACCGTCTGAAAAATGGATGATTTTGGCCAGTCTCTGCTGGAAGGGAGTCGTCATCTTTGTCATTGAGTGCAGCACCTAAATATCAGAGAGATGCCACTTCAATTTTCAGTTATAAAAGCAAAAAGAACACAAATTATCAAGAACTAAGCATCCTTCTTAGCTATGTGACTGGAGGAGCAGGAATGCAAGCCACCTCCCAATAACGTTAACATTTCTAAGGATGTTTCTGCTGATCCACCCCCACCCATTTTTATTTTTTAAGTTGTTTAGCTGTCATTTTTATACCTCTTACTGCAACAAATTTTACTGAATGTGCACTGCTCCTCTACACACACTTCACTATTTTTAGAAACATTTTCAACAAATCAAAACTGTTACAGTTCAACTCAAATTCAAATTTTGAATTCTGCAAATTGCACAGAACTCCAAGGGCACAAACTGCAGCTCTGAGAGAAAGCAGACGAAATAGCAAGTATAAAAAACAATTATTCAAAGTCTCAACTAGCTAATTGGGACAAAAACACTACAAAAGTGTTGTATTTTAGCATGCTAAGGGAGCATTTCTGTATACTAACTTTGATTGGTGTCGTCATCGTTCTCATGTTCTGAATCTTCATTGTCAAGACCCAGTTCCAAAAGCTCTCGAGTTCTAAAAGAATAAAAAGCATTTACAGCTGTAGAAGTTAATAAAAAGCCAGACCTAAACAAGAGTTATATCTGCAAGCTATAAATAATAACTCTGCAATGACTGGTGAATAAGTAGAGCTGTTCATGAGGAGGTGGTGTTCAGAGCTGTAGAATACTTTTCATTACATAATCACTACATTACTCACACATTTACCCCATTTCACCACCTCTAGAGTTTGAGCTGAAGTTAAAGCTTAAGGCATCGGTAGGTACGTTCTTTTTTAAATACTACCCCAATATTAAAAAACAACTGGGAACCTTGAATTAGGGGAAGAATTACAGGTGAATAATAGTCCATAATATATTTACTTGTGTAGAATATACTAGATAACCTAAAAAATAATGCCAATCATATATAAAAAGGATCAAGAACTTTGATTAGCATTCATTTTTGGCAGTGCGTGGACTCTCAAATATGTTCCGGAATTACAAGGGCTGTCCAAAATAATGCCTCCTATTTCATTACGTCCTTCTGGATTTCCTGGAAACCAGATAAACCATCTCAACCAACTCTGATTGATGCCTTGTGATATCGACTAAGCTAAAGGCTCAAGCTGCCAGAGTCAGGCCAGAGAAGAAAATCTTTCAATCACAGCACAATAATTACAGGCCTCATACCAGTCTGAAGATCATGGAGGACACTGCCAATCTTGGCTGGACAGTCCTTATCATCCCACAGTATAGTCTGGATTTGGCACCTTATGACTTCCATTATTCAGGCCAATAAAAGATGGGTTGTAGAGGCAACATCTTCCTAGCAATGATGCTATCATAGCAGCTGTGAAAGCATGGGTCGCCTCCACAAGTGCAGAGTTTTACAAGTGTGGTATACCTGCTTTTGTTCATCACTGGCAAAAGCACACAGGTAATGGAGGTAACCATGTTGAAAAAGCATTCTGTACCTGAAAATCTGCTCTACCACTTAGTAATACTGTGCTCTTTGCATCTGTTGTAGTTTCCATGGAAATAAATAGGAGGCGTTCCTTTCAGAGTTACGTATACAGATAAACGTAAGTATCTGAGCTGCTGATTACCACCTCCAAAGATGGAAAGATGGGGGCATGTGCAAAGTTTACAAAAATTAGTTTCTATGAGTCAGACTTGATACCTTTTCCGTTCCAGCTGAGGAGTATCCAATGTTGTCTGTTGATTCATCGCTTTAATCCAATAAATAAGCGCTTGAAAAACATAGGCTACGTGCTTTAATGAACAGACATCGAGAACAGGGAGAACATCTGAGTGCTCATCATTGTGAGAACGCATCAAAGACAGCGCGTAGTTCAGGAAATCACCACGTGCTGACATCATTCCCTGACGGGCACTGAGTAAAGTAGCACGTCTGGTGAAAGGAAAGAAAGGAATACAAAGGAATTAGGCAGCACAGGCATCCTTTCCAAGTTAGTCTCCACATCTGAAATACTGATGTCAAAATTCAAAGAAGCGTGATAAGAGTAATGATCACCATTTCATGCTTCACAAATGCACTAGTGGCTCAAGTGCAATACATTACTAACAGTTAATACTTGAGACAAATCTAGTAAATCAGAATACACTGAGTTGTAACATCACAAAAAGCAAACATCAAAACTACTACTACGTTACCAAAGTAAATGCTTAAAAGTCTGTGAATGTAAAGATTTGACTGTAAAAATAGCACTTACACCACATCTAGCAATCAGACTATTTTCATACCTTCTTCCCTCAAGTGTTCTTAAGCTGGCTTCCTCCCGGGCAGTCATCCTTTCCCTTCTGGCTGAGTTCTGAGAAGCATGGAGAGGATGATTTGGATGCCCAGGATCACCAGCAGATGCTAATGCAGAACCATAACGCAGCTGAGCTTCTGTGGAGTCCATTATACTAACCATCCAATTCCAAGTAGGAATAAGCTTTTCTTCTACATAATTCTATACAGAAAGAGATTTAGTGAGTTTTACAAACAACAGACTTAGATGATAAGAATGCAATTTCAACATAAGCCCTCATCCATGGCTTTCACATTTACATCACTTCTCCCACAAAGAGGTTGTAAAAGCCCATTAAGGAGTGAAAAAATTTAAAAATCCTGAGATCTTCAGTGAGACAGCTGATTTACTTCTTAGGTGTACAGTCTCATCACTTACTAGCCTGGTGTCTGTAAAGCATTCTCACCATCCCTTTCTTTTCTTTGGCCACTTTTTCTAATTCTCACCTTGTGATCACACAGCACCTCCCAGGTGCACACATTCTGGGGTCTAATTTTTGGTCTAATTTCCACTGTTTTGGTAGCTTTTCAGTCCCCATCTTGGAATGTTGTTTCCCAGCCTTCACCACTCACAACTAATTCCATAAAGACAGAATTAAGACCTACATAAAGATCTATGCCTGCATATGAGATTTCCCTTTCTAGTTCAGTCTTTTCCTCATTTGGTCCAAAACCAGCTCTGCAGCCTGCTTTTCTTGCCATTTACTAACTCCACCATATTGGTTTGTATTCTACCTAACCCCTCCTCCATTTCCACCCCCCCCCCCGGGGGGGGGTTTTTTTTTTTTTTTTAAATCCAACACAAACCTTCTTTATACTCTGGTCTTTAAAAGCATCCCTCATGCTTCAAGCATTTTCTTATATCCAGCAGACACAAAACCCTAACTCAACCCACATTTTTGTTTCTAAATCAAAGTTCAGCTCTCAGACTTCCACAGACCAATACACACTACTTGCTGCTTTAGCTAGACAACACTCCTGTGCACTTGTGGCATAGCAAGTGCAAAACATCTCTAATCAGAACAATACTGTTCCACAAAGAATCTTCTGCACAGAAATTTATTTTGGCCTCGTCAGTAGTTAATCTGGGGTCTCTTATTTCTTTCCCTACATATTTATTCTGGAATCACTGAAGTACAGGAACATCTACGCATCAATCCTCTCCCTAACAAAAACCTTGCACTGCACTGTGAAAATACAGCCAATACAGATACCTCATGGCACAACCACAAGTAATTACATTGTTTCCACACCCCAGAACACAGTACTACTAACAGCAAAAAAAGAAAAAACTCACTGCTTGAATTCCTGAACTCTCCAAAGCAGCAGTAATACTTTTACAGCTGATTTCTGTACTAAAGTCTGTATAGATTATTTGCCTCTATACAGTATGCCCATATTCAAACCTATAAACACAGTCAAAACACTGAAGTCCCTCCTTCAGACATTTTTAGTGTCTGAGACTAGTTTCTGCCTATGCATGCCAGTTACTAATTCTCCCTTCCAATTATTTCTCTAAAGGTGCATTTTGCATTTCACATCTACTTTCAAAGATCAGCAGTCAAGAGCAGAGTACAAAAAATATGTAATAAGAGGGAAGGGATGATTATGCCCCTGCAAGAAGCAAAAGCAAGCAAGTACATCTTCAAAATTCTTCACCTCAATTATTTGGACCTCACTAACTTTCATATTTTATGAGACTCAACAGCTCAGGTCAAACAATATTGATATAAATATACAAACAACTTAATGGGACTAGAAAACTAGAGCTACTTCAATCTATGCTCTCTCTCTCAAAGAAGAGCAGCCCAGGAGAGTTGGTATAATTTAGCCTCAAGAAACAGACTCAGTAGGCTCATAATGACTCTTTACCTGAAATTAAAAGGTAAAAAGCCTTCTCAGTGGTATCCAGTGAATGGACAGAGAGAAACAGGCACGAACTGAAATACTTGGAAAACTAACTTAAACATAAGACTGTTTTCACTGTGAGATCTGTCTGGCACTGAAATAAGTTGTGCAGATTAGTTGAGAAGTTTTCACTCTCTTGGAGAATTTCGAAGTCCTCAAAAGCCTTCTCCACTTAGACTGCAGTGAATTTGGATTAGCTAGTCTCCAAAGGTCCCTTTCAGCCTCAACAATTCTATCATTCTACCACAGAAAAAAATTCCACTCTATTGAAATTATCCAAAAGTTTGCAGATAAGTATATTCTTACCTGCAAGTTAACTGCATCTTGATAAGTCAGCTTCACTGCAGCTGGGATCTGGGAGTACACTAAGTGATTGTACTTGGGAATGAGCCCCATTAGGTCAGATATCTGTCGTATCACTATACTGTATGCTCGTGCTAAACTGCTTGCAGAAGTTAAATAGCTGCTTGCATTGCTGGCTTCAAGTGCCGCAGCTGCTGCTGCAGCGCTCGTACTGATGGTACCACTCCGGCGTAGGTTTGATGGATCAATGTAAATCAAGCCTGCTGAACTCGCTAAATATAAAAGTACGACATTAATTAATGTAAGCTTTGCCATGCATTTTATGTATTGACTAATATGATTAACATTTCTAGGAAAGAAAAAAACTTGTAAATATTACTGATCTTAACAACTATACCTATTAAAAAGTTACTATCTACAAAAAAGAACTATAAGTACGCTTACTGTAGTTAGTAACATCTCAAGAACTAAACTAAATCCCTCCTTTTGCTAAATTCAAGCCCAGAACTGGAACAGTCAAGACATATCATTGCTATCCTTCTGAAAGAAATACATAACATTTCATTCTTATGAAAACAAAAGAAAACAGAAGAGAGTAAAGCCACGAGTTAACTGACTTTCACACATGCATTTTGCTCATACTTGCCTGCTGGGGTTGATGTGCTGGAAGGAGCAGTGCTAGTGGTTCTCTGGTTCTGGGTATTACGTACAGCCCACTGCATCGAACGGGGTGCCTGGGCAGCACCAGTGGCATGTGAGCTATTTGTGGTTCGTTCCAGAGGCTCATCAAGCATGAAGGTCTCCTGTTCCATGTCATCACTCTGACTGCTGCTGCTATCCGAGTCACTAGAGTCATTTGATTGAGAGTCATCTTCAGAAAAAAATGCTGGAACACTGCTAGCTCCTATTAAAGAAAACAAGCAATGAGCAGTAATTGACAACCACAGCTGTATACACACATGCATATATCATGTAATCACTGTAAATGTTCTCGTGAGAACTACACATACTATAAAAGTTCAGATGCCACAACTGCTCATTTAACAAGCTATCCTTATGACATACTGTAAATTTTCCATAGCAGGTTCACAACAAACCACTAAGATTATCCGAGTTCCAGAAGAGAAATTAAGAAATAATTCAATTCTTAAAAACTTCACTGAACCCAGGCAATGAGTTCTAAAATTGGGCTTTCAAAACTGGACAGCACAACAATTTCTTTCAAAGAAGCCTTAAAATGACTGGCCAAGTTTCACGTCCTCTTTCAAACCACAGCTAACTGCTACACTAAAAATGAGTGAAAACACTTCATTGCCCTTCACGATACTAAATAATTTCTAGCTAACTAACACAGGCTGAAGCTTCGTAAGAGTAGAGAAAACAGGACTAATTTTAGCACAAGTTCTGAAAATGTCTGCACAGCTTTTTCCAACTACTGGCAAAGGAAAAGCAAAGGAAAAACAAGAAAAATGGAAAGATGGAGGTGGGAGAGAAGAAGGTGGGTGAAGAGGAAAAAGAAAGGGAAAATAAGATTACAAGGAAAAGGTATTTGTTATGAAATGTCATAATCAGGTAATTCTCGCTCTGCTCAATCTAACTGCAAAGTAAATAATTTCTCCAGGGCATCTTTGGAATGCCAGATAGAGTCCAGATCCGAACATGAAGGATAATGTTTTTTTAAGATGAAAATAGCCCCACCCTTGTTAAAGCTGAATGAAACCACTATCATTTCTTTCTCCTGTGTAACTTAGTTTTAATACCTCAACAGCTAGATGAAACACGAGATGATGTGGCATACCTGCTTCTGACCCAGCAGTAGCTGCAGTGACAACACTTCTGCGCCCACTAGCATTGTCCTGATTACTGTGGTTACTCTCACTGTCACTTTCTGTTTCAGCAGCAGCTAGCAAATCCAACTCCATATCACTGCCTACAAAAACAATATAAAAAAAAAAATCTCATGTTTAAAAACAGAAAAAAACAGAATGGCTGTGGTGGATCAAAGACGTTAAACTAAACCCAGAGCCTCTTGCTATAGCAAAAACTAACAGATATGCAGGGAAAGAGCACAGAGAGAGTGCAAATATGCAGCAATACTTGTAGCTTATTTTCTCATTTTCCAGTAGTTAGCAATCCCTGGCCTTCTCACTCAATACTGTGCATATACATTCAACACACACATGCTGAAAATTAAGGCTTGAAGGATTCACGGCATCACTAAACTCAAAAGACTTCATGACTTCTCCCATGTGTGTATTAGGACAATTTACCACACGCTGTTTCAAACAAATATCCAAGAAACATCTGGAAACTGGAAAATAACTAAGTAAACCTAACTAAAAATACAGGTTCTATTCAATTTTAAGTTTCAAGATTGAGCGTTCTAAATCCTCAACAAGCAAATAAATTAATTTCCTGTCCTGTAAAATAGCTGACTGGAAACACAAGGCACAGTAAGAAAGGTGGTCATTTTTTAATTTATCATAGCTTTGAGCTATCTAATCCCAAAGTGACTCATGCAAGATAATCACATTAATGGCAAAAAAGTTGAATTAATTTTATCTATTAAAAATTTGATCCAAAATTTAGTGTTACATGACTGATTTGAAAACCAGCTCATGATGCTTCAGATCCCTTTTGAAAACACCTGCTATAACCACTACTTTATCATTAGCCATTTGAGAGTAAATTATTTTTCAATCCAAAGAGTTTGTGTAAGAAACTGCACCAATACAGTCAGCAGCAGCAAATACAAAAGGTAAAATAGAAGTTGGTACCAAAACATTTTTTCTTTATTTTTTGATACTTCAATATTCTCTTCTTATGCATAAAGAAAAATAAAAATGCTTCCGCATGGTCCTAATATGAACTGTACATAATTTTACCCTAAAATCATCTCCTAAGCCCTTTAGTTCTCTCTGCTCATGTCAGTCTCATAGATCACAACCATTAGTGGTTGATGCACAGTTTGTTAACCTAACCAGCAATGTGCACAATGTACATTATACATACCATCTTCATCATGCTCATCATGCTGCCCTTCTGCTTCAGCATTTTCTTCACCATGCTCTTCCTGCTCATCGTGATGGTCTTCCTCACCAGCTACCCCCTCAACAACCTCAACCTGGAAAGAGTATTTTAATTTTATGTTACAATAAATTCCTTATAAAAGATGATTTACGTATTTTCAGAAACAAACAAGTGTAACATTTGATATAAATAACTACTGAACAAGAAAATACATTTCAGAAATACATTTCAGATGGCCTCAGAATTGAATTGACATAAATGAATTTTCAGCCACGGTAGTTGGTTACAATTGAGGCCACAGCACCTTAAAAACAAAATAAATCCATGCCCACAGACAAGAAATAGCTTTGGATATTAGATTTTTACGCTGAAAGGATAAAACCGACTAAAAACCTAAAAGTCATTTCAATATATTGAAGAGTTACCATCCTTTAGTAACCATATACCTTCAAAGTGTTTGAATGGGGAGTTCTCATACAGTGTAAAATTACATACAAATGATACTACAGACGCATTTATTGGTAGACTAAGACGTATTCGGCCAAACTCAAGGCACATCTCATACTCTGAAGAGACTACTGTTGAATACAAAACAATGTTGATTACAAAGCTCTGTGAAAGCAAAATGCTCATGGCATTTTATGAACTCAACAGTACTGGAGGAGATAGTTTCAGTTTTGCAAATTGGAGGTCCTGATGTATGGATTTTGGATCAGGTGTTAAAGCATATGCTAATGCATCAGGTGCCATGCTTAGGAAGTAAAATAATTAGAAAACTGACCTCTTCCACATCTGCTGAAACTATATCATCTTGTTCTTCATCCCTGCCACGAACTGGTTGCGACTGGCTGATTCGTCTTTGCTGAGGATTCCTTATGATGTAGGATGACTGAGACTGGCTAGAACTTTAATTAATAAACAAATAAATAAAATGGGGAAGAAGGAGAAGGTGTTATAACAAAAAAACATTAAGAAACAAAGCAACACTTCAGATATATATATATGTTTTTTTAAAAAAGGAGATGTAAAAACCCAATGAAATAGCTAGACAAAAAGCAGACAGAGGCAAAAAAAAAAAACAAAAAAACACTTATGTAGCTTTATCATGAAAGTATGATCAACTCTGTTCCTAGATGGGTGCATAGGAGCCAAATAACTTGCTGACAGCAAAGCCAAACTGAAACAGTAAATTAGCATAACTGGAACACCTAAAGCCAGTAAAATCTTTTAAACTAGTAAGCGAAACTCCAAGCTTCATGTGTAAATACATCCAAATTCAGCAGACCAATTACATTCAGATAAAAGCTGGCAAAAATATTTTTTGGTATTTTTCGGAGATAAACAGTGAAAAGCAGGAAGAAGTTATTGAAAGTTAAAACAAGAAATTCCTGTTAGATTAAAAAAATAAGATTTTTAAAGAGTTTTCATAGTTAGGGCAGTTACCAATCTGAAAAAATTGCACCAAAACATGGTGTGGAATTCCCACTTTTGGAGAGATTCAGAGCCTAAATGGACTATGGCCCGAGTGATCTTACAAAACCTGAGTGGGAACTTTGGGGGGTACAGGCAGGAAAAGGAGCAGGGTTATAACTTAAGATCTCTGGACATCGCTATCAACCTAAATCACTTAGAGACCTGTCAATAGGAAGTACTTCCAAAACGCTTGGCCGGAATAAAAAGCTTCACCACTTTCCTGTTAGTGAAATGCTAACAGTAAAACATAACATAAACAACAAAACCACCCTGAACATTCTCTGAAAAAAAACAGCAAGCTTTACCTGCTAGACTGGTCAGATGATGGTCTTGGTGGTAGAGGCTCCACGGAAAACAGTTCTTCACTTCCCTGCATGGCATCTATACTAGTGCTAGCTAGAGTAAAGGGTGCCGTAGGACGTGCAATTCCCATCCTGACTGGAATAATTAGAGATTCTGCTACATTGCACAACTCTTCAACAGCATAAGGCAATAATGCCTGGAATACACGTTTACATTTTCCAATTGGCTGTGGGATAAAATTGCTAGAGGGGAAAAAAAAAATTAAAAAAAAAAAAAGTTAAGTAGGTTATCTCTTAAAAATTCTTTGTATTAATTTTTTTCAGAAAGTTGAAACAGTTATCTTTAATACATAGTGTTGCTGTATGTACATATATATGCAAAGCTACTGAAGTCAATTAAAAACACTCATCATTCAGTAACGAGATTAGGGCTGGATGTTTAAATTACCACTGACAAACAGCCATAGACTGTATTATTATTATTATCATTTTTTTAATCAACTAGACTAAGAAAACCTACCAACAAAAATCCTAAAGTTTTAAACACGGAAGTTCAGCATTTATGTTAATAAGTAAACTTAACAAACTACATGATAGCAGCAGCTATTATGCAGTTCAGATGTACACACATAATAAACAATGCTGTCTGTAGACTGTAAATTAATTCAAATGTTTCTGTCTCTTGGTGATTAGTATCAAATCATGTTGAGAGAGAATTAAAAAATGAATAAAAGCAAACAATGAAAACAAACACTCTCCATACTTACTTTTTCTTTTTGGAAGAAGCCATTTCGACACTAAGAATGACAAACACCCTTGCCACAGAGCGCAGGAATCTCATTGTAACAGCAATAGCTTCTTCTCTGCGTCCTGGTGTATACTTGTTTTGTAATTCTTTTACAAGAGTACCCAGTAGAGTATCTAAGAGCTGCAGAAACAGATCATTACAGTCCAATAATGGTATGTGTGAAACAAGCCAGATTAAGAATCAAGAAAACAGACCACAGCCATAACGACGTGATTTCAAAAAAAAAAAAAAACAAAAAAAAAACCACCACACAACTAATTTCAAGTCTTTTTTAAATTAGTCTCCAAGTGTTTGACCAAAAATACCCTAGAATATCTTATTATATCACAGGGATTGTATAAAGATGGAAAAAGACGTTTTAGCAAGCTCTGACACAGATGACAGGCAATGGCTTTAAACTGAAAGAAAGCAGAATCAAGCTGGATATAAGGAATACATTTTTCATGACGAAGGTTGTGAGACACTGGAAGATTGCCAGAGATGTTGCATACAGCCCGTTAATGGAAGCTTCTGAAGTTGCAAAAGGCTATGAGCAACATGATCAATAGAAATATGTCTGCCCACGGCAGGCAGGTGGAGTATGTGATCTTCAAGGGTTCCTCCCAACCCATGCTGTTCTACAATTATTCAGAATCTATGTAAGACATGGCTAAACCTGCTTACCAAAATGTCAGCTGTGCACTTAACAATAAGGCAGTGTGTAAAACAGTCCAAGCGAATAGTCCCACTCTGCTGGTTGAGGTAAACTTGTTCTTCAGGCAAAAGATGGCCTATCCTACTGCTTGCACTAAGACTTGGAAAAGAAAAACAAACAAATAAAATTCATGTAAGTCAGCAGGTCTCAAACATTAGATCAAATTTTACATTGATGACTATTTGTAAATACACACGGGTCTTTATTTTCTTGGGAGCCAAACATTATCATAGATTTCAGTGCATTCCAGTCTTGCAAAACACGTTCCAAAGCAAGCTGGGCAAATCGAGGAGGTTCTAAATCGTGATCAGGCATATCAGAATCTAAAGAGAGAAAAAAGCAATATAAGAAGGAGGTACTGGAATACAGAGTTTGCCATTTATTATAAATACCATTTATTAAGTGAAATCCTTACCCTCAGGATTTGCAGTTTTACGATTGCGATCTTCCCTAATTCTAGGTGGTCTGTATTGGCAGTGTTCCACAGTTTGCCTGGCAACTGTCTGTACTAAAAACAGCAGAAGATGTTCTCCCCTATAATGAAAAAAAAAGTCAGTTAATGGAGATATGATAGACTATGTATTTTAAAGTAATAAAGATTAATCTGCTCTAGTCATTGCATGTATGAACTTGCCTGCTGTTTGGCATAGTTACAAGATTTGTGGTGGTAAGCAGACGATAAAGGAGATCAAGGCGAGCAGACTTCTGTCCTGCAATTAGTGTTTTACACTTGCACTTCTCCCAGCAATCACAGTAAGCTGTGGGTGATGTTCGTTTCAGTCTACAAGAAGGAAGAAAAAAAGCAAAGCAATGTTACAGCAGTCCACAATGCATCAAGTACTTCCTACACAGGCTGGAGTGTAAGTGTTAAGATTAAGATTCCCACTAGAGCTTTCCCTTATTAGCAAGATACCGAAGTACGGCTTAAAAGACCAGTGTAGAACTGTGTATTTCTACACTTGGCATTTGCTATTCTTATTTCTTATGCTCACTTTATGAAGGCAGCTTCACTGGACAGCTTTTCACAGTGCTTTAAAGCTCATCCAAGAAAACAGTCACATCCAAAATAGCACGCAGCTAAGAAAGTTAGACTGAGAATCTGTTCTACATGCAGTAAAGTCTCAGTCATTTTATAATGTTGAGAAAAATCTTTATAATTGAGTCTGTTAGCACTGTTTATTACAGCAAGGATATTAACGTGGCAATGTTTACATACAGTAACAGTGGTGTAAAACATCTACAACTTCAAAGCTGTACTAGACTGATCAGACATTCTGACTGCTTATTTAACTGCTAGCTCATTCCTCCCTTTTTACCTGAAATCCTCTAATTTCAGGGATGAATATACTACACTTCTTTCTGAAAGTTCACAGAATGAGCTGTCATTGGGATTCACTGGCTTCAGCAAACTTCTGGAGATACCCAAAATGAAGAATATTACTCTTAGATAATTAAGCACTTATGGATGTTGGACTTGCTTGTTTACTCTGAATTTTATAAAATGGAAAGCAAAAGACCGCTATGTTACTATGTTACTATTTCAACTCTGACCCATAAAATCAATTTTACAGAGAAGGAAAATAAAGGCATTAAAAATAGTTTATTAATCTTATAGTATCTGAAGATTTTAACCAAGGAAAAAAAAAAAAAACTTAAACCAGTTAATCTGTGAGAGAGAAATGAAGCCACAAGATTAGTTTTATTGTAAGAAACAGAACAAAATACTTACTTGCAGTCGTGTCCTTTGTGACACACTCTTGCACACTCTGTGCAACAGCAAAGAGATTCTAATAGACCACATGTTCGGCATTCAAATATATCCTAAAAAAGTTAACCAAAATGTTATGTAATCCTTTCAGAACATCAGAGGTTAAAAAAAATTGCACTTGTTCAAAATGATGTCTTCACTTAGCAGTCAGTCAGTTCTAGGAAGTGAAACTGGTGCTAGAATGCTCACTGTTTTCAAAGAGCAGTTTCCATTAAAGTTTTTGCTAAAGTCAGTGAGGGGAAAACCATACCCATTAACAGCAATAGTCTGACCAACACTGCCAGTCTCAAAAGAAGCAACCAGGAGAGGCAATGACAATATACAATTAACAGTTACAATAATTAGAACAATATCACTTTAATCATTTGAAAAAAAATCAGATCACTAGACCAATACAATATGTGGCTGAAAATATAATTTAAATTAAAAAAAAAAAAAAAAAAAAGGCTTACTTGGTTAATATGCTCTGCACCAGTCCAGGTAAAACTGCATGTATCATTACAACACAAAACATACAAAGGAGAGTCATCTGGATTTGTACCAGAAGGACAAACCATTCCCATAAACACATCATCATCTTTTTCACTTGAAGTTGCTTCAGCTAAAGGAACAGTAGAATACCAGTGTTAAAAAAAAAAAAAAGAACACACCACAATAAAAATCACTAACAGTACCCATACAAAACAGAGGAATGACAGTACAAAATCATGTAGAGAATTTTAAGTTTCACTAAAGTCTTTACAGATTTCTTGAGAAAACCCTTTTTTGTCATGTCTTAGTTTCAGCTGGGACAGTTATTTTCTTCATAGTGTCTGCTATGATGCTAGGTTTGGTTTTAGGAGAAAAACACTGATGTTTCTAGCTGTTGTTGAGCAGTGCTGCAAAGAGTCAAGGCTGTTTTAGTTTTCTCAGCTTCTCATGCTGTCCTACCAGCAAGGGGCTGAGGTGAAACAAGGAGATGAGAAGTGACAGAATCAGGGCAGCTGATCTTACCTGGACAAAGGGATACTCCACACCATATGAGATCACACAGAAGATACAGAAGAAAACTATGAAACTAAAAAAAGGGAGTTCATTGGGCTGGCTGCCACTGTGCAGGAATTAGAGGGGCATCAGTGGTGAGCAACTGCTTGTGCATCACTATATCTATCTATATATAGATATCTATATAGGTATCACACTGGGACGTGGGGGGAGCAAGCAAATGACTGCGTGGTGCTTAGCTACGTGCTGGATTAAACCACAACAGTCACATCACAGGTGTTTAGAAGCTGCTATCGCCAACAATTCTTTCCCTGTTTTAAATTCACTGATACACTGATCAGTACAAGACATCACCACTTCGAAGGATTTAAAAAATTATCTACGAGCAATATTCTTCTAAGGAACACTCGCAGTCTGAAAGACTCTGTCACACATCGCTTCTAATCTGCTTATGACCCTCAAGTTTAGCTTCATATATATGACTAGTTTAAACACTGCTGCTTAAAAGTCACAAAGTCTGTATTTGCATAAAAGTCTTCTCTGTAACTGCATCTAAGTTGGCATGAAATAAGAAGCTTTCCAAAACATGCAGCAGTCTACATTGTTCTGTAAAGAGAGTCCAACCATCAGTAGCTCAAACACACAATCTCACAAACATGATACACTGTTAGCAATGAATCTGAATACATGTTAGGGCCAAACTTGAGAAGGAAACAACACACCAATAGCATACCTTTAGCAATTTTCTGTGCAGTTTCTAGAATTGTAATTGCAGCAGGGTATGCCCGGCCACTAACTGCCGACATGAATGGTGTCATGCCTCTTGCATCCCTGGATGGTGGGAGGAAAAAAAAATTTAAAGAAAAAAAATCAAACAAATGAAAACACTGAATTCATTTCATTTTAAACAGGAAAAGTACAAAATAAATACAAATGCTCAACAGTGCTAACCTCATGCAAACCAGAAAAACATTCAGTAAGATTAAGTACTCTTACTCAGTTGACTTCTATGAAATAAATCTAATTTCAAAGCATGTCAAGATGCAAACATTGACAACTTTGTAGCAATTCTCCATTTTCCAAATGTGCCTTTAAATAACATTTTTTAAAGGGCTTCTGTGCAATACACTTAATGTGATATAACATTAAAGGAATAGTGAGAATGTACTTGAAAACACTTACTTGGCTGAGAGCAACTCTCGAAGATAAGGTTGTAAAACAACACTATCACACAGTAATTTCAGTATGAAATGAGCATTTGCCTTCCGATCTTTTGATTCCACTACAGATGGTTCAGTAGAAGGCCCTATAATGACAAAATGAAAGTGCACAGGAGTCGTTTTCCCTCAAAAAATGACTACCTATTAAAGGCACATAATTCAATGTTTTACTTGGGTGATTAATCAGTAGGACTATTCAGCAGTTTGCTAGGTGCAGTAATATTTCACTGAAGTACTGAGAATTTCAGTCCCAAGTTACATTCCTAAAAAGAGACAGTAAGTCTAATTTTACTTAGCTAAGAATAATTTTTGCTTAAAACTTCACGTATTCTGCACACTCATGAAGTTCAGATTCAACACAGTCTTCATTTGGTAAGAGGCATTTGCATGTGTAGAAGGTGTGTGCAAGCTTTCCATCTTTTCAGTTCATTTTGCTTCTGAAGCATTATCAGATAAGCACAATGCTCTCACCTGGTATCGTGGAGGTGCTCGGTCCTTGGCCGGTGCCGGTCGCTGCTGTGGTAAGAGATCCCACAGCGGGGGCCAGGATAAAATCAATGTCACCATCTTTCAGTAAACAGAACAGCAGGATGTATATCAATATATCAAGACATCCCTGACAACATGCTCTTTCTGCAATGTCTAACACACTGCAGGTTTTCTGTATTTAACTGGTACTCTTTCCTACAAACGGCCACGTTCCTAGACTAGCAATCAACTACTAGGCATATTTTACTAAAGTCTGACATGAGCACTAGAAAGACACATATTAAAAAGAGTGTTCAGTAAACTCTTAAAGCACTTCTTGCTACCTCACTGACATTCAGTGTTTAAGTCTCAAAATGAAGTTTAATAAATTCACCTTAAATGCCATCGGTTCCTTCAGTAAATCTCTCATTTTACAGTTCAATTTATTACAATAGCAGACTTGCCTGTATCTATCGCAGGAGGATCTGGAACCCAGCTGGGAGGAGCTATTGGTGGAGAAACTGGGTCCTGGTGATCACTCGATGAAGCACCAGCTTCCTGTCTGCCCAGTCCAGCAGCTCTCAAGGATCTTCTCATCATTTCTCTTAACCTCAGACTGAATAATAAAATTACAAAGAGTCAAGATAGTAAAATTTTAATCTACAATTAGAACATCTTAAAGAACTTTCACGCTGGAAAAAGAAACCGAACTCTTCTTCAGCATGGACTAGAATGAACAAAGAGGTAAGCCTATCCTTCAGAGTTACCTCAATAAAAACAACTATATGACAATGATGTTTAGGATAAAAAGAATCCAAATCAGTTCTTCCCCTCTCATGTTCTATTTATCTGATTAAGTGACCATTTTTCCACAGAAATTCTCTTTTAAAAAAAAAAACGAACTTGTTCACCACTGAAGTACTTCCAAGATACTTAATTCATCTTGAAGAACATGAGAGCTTATCCTCAAATTCTCTTTCCTCATAAGGAGAAACATTTCCACTTTACTACTGAAAAGAAACACCTAAACCCCAGAAAATGGAATTAGTTCAGAAATATCCCATTAGCTACCAATCCAGAAGGACTATTCGAAGATGTGAGATCAGACTTCAAACTAATAAGAGAGCCATTTTTTGAGCTATACTGAAGGAAAGAAATCAGAGGTTAGAAGTAGTACCAAAAATCAGAAAACAAGAGAAAAAACATTAGTCAGTTTACCTTCTGCTACTTGATGATCCTGCTCGACTTCCTGGGCCATTACTTGACACAACTGAAATTGCATTTGCAATTGCTTCCACAGCTGAGAGCCTTTCAGCAAATGTATTCCTTTCAGAGCGCTCTGCTTCTGAAAAAAATAAGAAAATTATAAGGAAGGAGCATAACGTAAGAAATGCCACCAATCGTAATATGTTCCCTGCAATTTATTTTATTAAGATTTAGAGGGACACAGTAGGCTCAAGCGGTTACTTTGGGTTTTCTTTTTTTGATTTTTTTTTTCTGTTCCTGTGTTTTATTTTGCTTTTTTTTTTTTTAAATGGACAAGCATTAGCTATGATTTTGACAGGGCCTGATTTCCAAAAGGAAGGAAATAAAAAGTACACACATTCCAGAACAAGTTTTCAGTATCATCAGACAAGGATCTAATATAGCTGACTGCAGACACTTGCTGAGTACAAGGTTCCAAAGTAATGGCAATTAAAAAAAAAAAAAAACCAACAACAAAAACAGAACAAAATGAAACAAAAAAAAAAAGAAAATACTTCACAATGAGCAGCAACACAGTTCCAGGCCTCTAAGATGTGCTCTACTTATGAGTACGCTTAGGAAAATTAACTGCAGTGAGAATATAATATGGTACTGCTACCAGTTCAAATTCAAGTACAAGCATTATTTCTGGTATCTAAAACCTAAGCACCACAATACCTAAAAGTCCTAGTCATAGCCAGGATTGAGTTGTGCCAGGTGCTGCACAAATTAGAAAATCCTACCTACTTGTAGATAGTACAACTTGAAACAACCACTTGAACAAGAAACCAAATTTCATTGCAAAAAAAAAATAAATACAAAATAAAGTGGTAGAAAGTCAGCTGTGCACAACTAACAGCCACCCCTTCTTTAGGACTACTAGCAAGGATGACACAGCCATTACATAGCAAATTACAAGTCACTGTTGCAATGGATCCAAAAAGAACGGAAGGAGAAACTACATTTAGCAGGACAAAGGCCAGGAGAGAGAGAAGTTTCATGTCAACAGTGCCAACAGCTATTTTTATTACAACCTACAATAAAAGGGTGCCTTTCTGACTAAAAAGAAGATCTTTGAAGTGAATCTGATTGTTCTTTCAGAACACTTCCTACAGCTGCTACAGCTACTGCTCACTCAAAAAACCCCAACAAACAATACTCAGTTCATGGGTATTCATTAAAGTTATCTGAAATTCACCATCATAAGTCTTCAAGTATTTTACCTACTTTGGACATTTCCTCTAGACTTGTCTTTCCTAAATCACTTCTACTGGCTAGACTCAGGAAACATCAAATCACAAACACAGTAACCTGTCCCCAGTTCTGTATGGTCTAGGTCCACTTCTTCTGCCTATCTTTTATCCAAAGCAGGAGCTGTGAGACAACTAGACACAAGATCTAAGAAGACAAAAATCTTATCCCTGCCCTCACTTATTCCCTTTCTGGCAGTTCAGGAGGTAGACAGAAAGGTCTCAGTCAGGCACCAGCTGAGAAGGGATCTTATGTTCCGTAATTGCCAAGGGACATCAAATCCAGAGCCTGGAATTAAAGCCTTTAGTCCTACATCAATCTTCTTTTAGTCCAACAAATGGCTGCATACCTTACAGACAGTAACATTAATCACCACTGCCCTCCAGATGATGCACAGAAAATAAGCTTGTCCTAGTATCACTCACTAGCAGTTACAAGTAGAAGGTGAACGTGAATTGAATATAAATACATGAATACCCTCTTATAAACAACATTTGTGAGAGAGAGGCAGAGGGGTGTTAAAGTCCATCAGATTCACATTTTTTGTATTTCAGAAAGTTAAATTACATCCAAATGAAATTACTGAAAGAATGCCAAGGTTGCAAAGACAAGCACTCAAATCAGGAAAAGTCAGATGAAATTTGCCCATGCATCCTTATTTCAGCTTCCTGATGCGCTTATAATCAAAACAGTCTTCAGTTACATAGATAGCTTTTTGGTGGTGGCGGTTTTCTTTTTTTTTTTTTTGCTTTGTTTTGTTTATTTTTCCCCCTCAAAAAGACCCCTGCCTCAATCAGTGCACAGGATGGACGACACACTAGAGATGAAGGGTTGTACAATGGGCAAGCTGTTTGTGTCTTGTTTGCTGCAATGCCCGATTAGCATGTAGTAAAGCATTAACAGCTTGGAAACGAAAGGGGAAAGCACCGTCCTGTGTTCAACACCACTGAACACCACTCTGGAGAATGGGATCCTATTTCCATCACATCTAGCAGCACAGAGAACTTTGTTAAACACGTTTTCATAAATTACAGCAATACATTTAACTCAACTGTGGACACATAAAAGGTGCCTGACTCACAGAAATAATTAACATTCACAGAACAAATGAAACTACTATTGAATCCATCTCTGGAATAAAACGTTTTAAAATAACACCTACACAAGAAGGTGAGATTATGCCCTGGTTTCTCCAACAGAACTCTCAAAATTAGCCAACAGCTTTGAATGCAGAAAAATGTCAAGCTATACTATCTTCAAAAGATAAGAAATCTGTACCATTATCCCTATCAAACAGATAGGGATACTGAGAAACAATTGAAGTCTACAAATGACTAAAACTCAATGACAACACCATACAAAAAAAATCTCACAAGAGAGTTCATTCATTATTCAGTGCAGGTTTGTATGGTGTGCATAAGTAAGGAATGGGGCCACACACTGAATGATGAGGATAAAAAGAAATATTGAATAGCTACCCATTCGGTGAGCACCGTCCATCTTGTGCACTGAATGAGGTAGTCCTGTGGAAAAAATAGTATGACGGTGTAATTAAAGACCATTTCACAATGCATACCCACGTACAGCACCTGGGTCAACTTAATTCTGGCATCTCCAAATTTTTATTTTTATTTTGTTGGGGTTTTGGGGTTTTTTTTTTTTTTTTTTGTTTTTGAGTGCTTGACTTAGCAACCTTGTTGTTCTGTTAACATATTTTATGCATAACAGTATTTAATAAACATTTTTAAATGGTGTCAGTGATTAACATTAACAAAAAGTCTCATCTCTTACTGTGTCAATTTCAAGTAACATTGGAAGCATTCATATAACACTTGAAAAATATTAAATACTGTTCCTTTAAAAGCTTGCTAGTGATGCAACAGGGATACTAGCAACAAAGGAAAAAAATGTTTGCTCTCATTTAAAATTAAAAAGGGATGCAAAAACCTTGCCTTTTATAATGAGTAAAAATAGTATTCCCAACCACTGAATTCTTTTAAAATCCTTACGTCACCTTTGGCAGGCTCAGAAACATTTTAGGTGCTAAAATTTAAGCTACTCGTATCTGAGGAATGCAGCTTTCAAATAAAGTTATCTGGACAATGCATAAAAGTTTACTTTCAAACTATTTTCATGACTCTGTTGAGCTCACCCTCTTCCTCTTTTGTTTCTTTGTTGCTGGTTGGAAAGCATACAGACACACAAGCATGCAGAATATTGCGGTTTCCATCACATCTGTGGCCAAGGAATGTCTGCAGCACTTGTGGGTTCTGATCCAAGACAACTGCTTGTTCAAGATTCATCAGGTATTGTCTGCAAGCCTCAAAGTCACATCGGAGAATGTGTTGCATTAAGGTTTGTTTCTGTACTCAAAAGAATAGAGTAAGTTAAATGAAAATGCAAAAACCATAGGCATACAAGTTTCATAGGTGCTTCCCATCTTTAACTTTTTAAATTAAAAGAACAGCCTAAACATAGGACATTCTCAGCAGGAACTGCTGAGAACACAATCTCAGTTACAGCACTACTAAAAAACGTCAAAAAAAAAAAAAAAAAAAAAGCAGCCAGGCACAGGAATTAAAAGGAAGGGCAGGTTCAAGCAGCAGAAGTTATCAAGACTTGCAAAAGCACGCCTCTGGCTTTGCAGATAGGTTCTTCAGACAAATCACTTCCATTTAATTTAACATGAGAAAAGTGGTATAACTGAAAAAAAAAAAAAGTCAACATGAACTAGCTTTTACATATTTGTTTTAGAGAAATGACAATGCACGCTGAGGAGTAAATAACTAGAAGCCGCTGAAGGTCTGGGAGGTTCATCCCCAATGTAACATGGTTATATTCAGCGGCTGAAAACTCCCCTGTGAAATCAGTCCCAGCCTAACGGGTGCATAGCACCACAGCACAGATTTAACTAAAAACAAACAAACAAATCAATGACTGGTTTATGTTAGCATGATAGATAAATTCACAGCTAAAACTGTTCATTCAGCACCAGGGATGAGCACAGGAAAAACTTCTTTACTGAAACGGTTGTTAAGCAGTGGAATAGGCTCCCCAGGGAGGTGGGGATGTGTTTAAGAACCGTTTGGACGTGGTGCTCAGGGACATGATTTAGCATAGGGTTGTTAGAGTTTGGGTAGTATGGTTAGGTTGTGGCTGGACTCAATGATCCTTAAGGTCTTTTCCAACCTGAGCAAATTCTATGAAATTCAAGTAAAATTTTTTTTTTTCATTTTGTCAATTATTTTGATAATTTATGGTAAATATAAAGGTACAAAAATGTGCTACTTTCAAAAGAAAATAAGATGCCTGGACCTCTCAGAGAAGCTTTGAGCCCTTGAGACAAAACTGTATATCAGTTGTACATAAGAGTATTTATTAATACCTGATAAGAAGATATGGACTACCAAAAATGGATCTTCCACTTTACTACATCAATTTGTGCTTTCATGTTTCTATGAGAATCTTGGGCTGCCCAGGGAGGTTGAGGAGTCACCGACCCTGGAGCTGTTCAAGGAACATTTGGATATTGTGTTGAGGGAATATGGTTTAGTGAGAACTAGTGGTGATAGGATGGTTGGACTGGATAATCTTGTAGGTCCTTTTCCAACCTTGGTGTTTCTGTGATTCTGTGAAATGGTTTATGTAGTAAAAACACAAACTGGTATCTAAACACAAAATTGCCTGAAGCATAATTTCATAAAAGCAAGAGAAAAATTAGAGAAATATAATTCTGTATTATAGAAACTATTTTACCTCAACAGCCATAATAATAATTGCAGCTTTCTTTTTGATGGTTGAGTTGGCAGGAAGATTTGTTAAGGAATGAACACCCATTCCGAGACTACTAATAGGTGGAAGATCAAGCCAGTCAGGGTCTCGTATCCCGCCCATACAGTCTTTTGCCATTGGATAGATTGTACCATTTCCATCTCTAAGAATAATAGGAGATTCCTGCATTGGGAAACAGTATTTTAGAATTAAACTCCACAATTTACAAATATTACACTTCACAAAAGAGTCCATTTTACACTTGATTGCCAACAGAGACAACAGTTGACCTAAAACTCTCATTTATGTCATTGTCTCCTATAATTCCAAACAAGGCAGCAAAGCACAGTAAACTCCTTTGTTCAAATGCCCAAGATTCGCTTAAGACAGTAAATATTATTTAGAGTACCTATTTTACAAGTGTTCACAAAGAAACATTACTAATGAAACACATATATAGTACTTACATTACACTTTCAGATTATTTAAATATTCCCAATAAAGCTGAATATGCTGAAATACAATAAAAATTCAGTCCCTTTACCAAAAAAGTTTCTTTCAACTACCTTATCACTGAAAGACTTCACTAATTTTTTCTAGGATCAACTGATGTATTCCTGCACAGTGTAATCAGCTGCATAACCGATAAAACAGAATATTTAACAATAGATAGTTAAGAGTTGTGCAAAACCTTATCCTTTCTGCTAGCAGATTTTTTGTTAACGCTTCCATCTGAACATTTCTGAACTTCCACTTTAACATTTTTATCTGTCTCACTTCCAAAACTTAGCTGAATAGAGAGTTTACGCTAACACAGACAACTTGACAGTGGTTGCTATCTCCCTTCTTACTTTTTATTAAAATTGTATTTTAAATAATATAACTAAAAAGTGCTTAAGTGTGTGTTAGACTTCTATTCCACATATCCCTTCAAAACACTAATGGTGGTACCAAGTTTTTCACAATCGACTCCTTTAAAAGCTACCAGTAGTTAGAGAGGCCTTACAGAAAGATTGTACCATTTCACTTAAAGATGACGAGAGTGAAAGGCAGTGAGGTTAAATGACTGAAATGCAACACCACAAACCTGTCCAGCTGTAAAAATAGCAACACTTCTCTCGTTCTGACCCAGGAATGCAATGCTGCTAGTAGGGAAGTTGTTTTCCTGTTCAGCCTTTCCAGTAGCGAGGTCAAATATGCAGTATCGAACCCAATTCCCAGTCTTCAGGACAGCATGAACTCCTTCAGAAATACATGGAAAAAAAACCTCTTTAACTACTGCATTACTAAGATCAATGAAAACAACTACTTAATCGAATCTGACAGTCACAGTTTCCCACTAAGGAGAAAGAAGGGAAGTGAAGGACATAGTGGAGTACCTTTAAGAGGTTAATTCCTAGTTACCTTTTGAATCTACATTTACTGCTAGAATTTCTGTTTTTTCAGGAATACACAGCTTTTTAGGTGTCCTTTGAAAACAGTCCGGAACTTTCGGAGTTCCCCCAGTTTTCACAACCTAGAAACATCCATAAAACATTAAGATGCAGTAAAACACATCCTGCTGACATCTCAAAACACTTCGTTTTTTCAGTATTTCACAAATACACACCTGCAGTTCATCTATCCTGAGCAGCCTGCAATCCTGGAGAAGAGAGGAAGGATCTGGATCTGAATTAGAACTGCTCTGACAATTTGCATTACTGGAGGTGCCTGGAAATTTGACAGCAACATAAGCACCATCCACTTTTAGCACCTACAAGCAGAAAACATTACAGTTTTAATTAAGGCTTTGAATAGACACTGTTTAGCCTAACATTCTTCAAAATAAACCAGACTTTTGTCAGGAAAATAAAAAAGTTGACCATCAGTGATAAAACCCTACAGCTCTTGGTCATTAGCCTTGCTGTTCTGCTGAAGTTTCTGAACACTTAAAAACTTCTTAATTATTTCATAAGCAGGATGAAGGCCTCTTCCCTTCAGCATCCTACCTCCAACAGAAACCAATGCAACTGACTGGAGAAGTTCCTACTGTTATTCTATTTGTACATCTTCTCATCTACTGGAAGCAGTAGTAACAACTTCAGGTTTAATACCGTGGATACATACTTCTCTTACTGATTTGTTTAACCAGTTTTGGAAACACACACCATCTTTCAGCAGTGAATTCTGAACATTATTTAACAGCTGAATAAAAGACTGTAGACTTCAACTGCCTATTAGCTCTTTTACTACAGAAAACAGGACATCACTTTTTTTCTGCCATATTTTTGGGTTTTTGTTCTTAGTCTGTTCTGTGTCTTAGTGCTCATTCCTCAAGGTGAATGTATTATGAAAAAAATCGTTTATGAGTTTATTACCCATTGCTTATACTCAGTAATAAAGTTCTCCACTCAGTCCCTTAGGACTGAAGGATAAAGTCCATCCAGAAACACTTCACATGTATTATGTCTTTCTCTTCCCCCCAAGGAAATGATTTTTTTCTGTCCTGCACCTGCAGAGTTATTTCTGCTACTGTAAGCCTCTCTGAAGCACTGCTGCCATGCATATCTAATCAGAACTGCCAAAATAGTTTTCCTTGACAGCTGAGAGTATCACCAAACAGCAAGGCCCTTTGAGTTTCCACCTGAGACCATAACCTTCTCAAAAGAAAAACAAAGCTAACTAGCAGTCACAAGCAGAACTAGATACTAGTAACTATCAGTCTTGACCAGGCTCTGATTTCTCAGTATTTCCTACATAGAAAGTGCCTACAAAGCAATAAAACCTAACCGTAATAAGCTTACCATCTAAGAGGAATAAAAAGCAACTTTCAAGATATAGAAAAGAATAACAATCCAGGCATTTCCTTGCTTTTTGCCCCCAATTTGTCTCTCTACCAAGTACACAAGAGAAAAGGATTTACTGACAATCATGAAGGCATTAGAAAATTTCTACTACAAAGAGTATCATGGATAGTCAGAGCACTTAGTAACCACATAATGAAATTTTACTCCAGTAGCAGAATTGCTAGTTGTATCAGCAGAGCAACAGTGCTAGCTGCAAGAATGCTACAGAACCTTTGAAAACTCAGACCTACTCACAAGATTCATGAACATCGACTGATCTACAACATACAAACATTTGTTCCGAGACTAACAAGACTCTAGACAAAGATCATAGGATCAGAGTATATCAAATTGGAAAAGATCCACAAAGATCATCAACTCTTGGCTCCACACATGACCACCTGAAAATTAAACCATACATCTGAGAGCACTGTCTAAATGCTTCCTGTTTGATTACAAAATTGAATCGAAACTCATTTAGATTTTATTTTCTTCAGTCAGTCAAACTAACTTGAAAGCCTGAAATCACATGCCAGTTGTTCAAACACAACTTCCAGTTTTACATGCAGAATTTTTATGTTTTTTAAGTGACCAAAGCTGCTACACAAAGCTTTGTAAGCTGAGATCACCCACAGCAATACATCAAAGATGTGATTTTTTTAGAACATCATTCAGCAAACAGATGGCTGTGCAAGACCAGCTGAAAGTATATTTACAACTCTAAAAGGCCAGTACTTCTTAACCCAGAAAGTTTTAAATGACTCCAAACTCATTTAAATACATTTCTGCAGCCAAAACTTCCATATGCTTCAGAAGCTATCTACACACTGACCAGCCTGATTCTTTAGCAGTCAGATTATCTTTCTGCTTAATTCAGCTTGTTGTATTCTAACATAACTACTTAATAATGAGTAGAAACAGCAATTCCAGAAGCCTGCAGGAAAACGCCGCAAAGAGCAACCCTTTGGTAGACTGAGATGCCTCCAGCCTTTTTTTCGCCACAACTGATCCAAATTACATGTAAAACACGCAACATGGTATGAACTGTGTTTCAAGAGGCACCACTGGGCTATTTTTTTCTTGTAGTGGTTTTGCCTGCAGGATTTTATTCGATCTTCAAAGATGAAGCATTAAACAAAAAAAAGTGACAGGAAGAAAGTGAATGACCGAATACATCACTGCAAACAGCAGCACGCTCTACGAGAAAAGAAGCATCCTTATCATAAACAACAGTTACAAAATAGATTTGGAATCAGTCATTCTATTCAGAAGACATCCTACTCATTGTTTTTTCTACTTACTGGTTTAAGCATTCCAGTGAAAATATGAAAACATCAAAATTCAAACTGTTCTCTATTTCTTACAGCACTGCGTCTTGAAGCATCTCACAAACACCATTACAAATAGAACTAAAAAGCTTATTTAAGAGGCAAACAATGATGTCAGTGACTTCAATGAGACCTCAAAACCTCATTTTTTAGACCTCATGCAAAAATTATCTAAAACACAAAAATTCATTGTGGGTCTCTTCCACTCAGAGGTACTGCTCAAGGCACATCTTCCACTTCTGTACAAGTAATACCACTAAGTATGGAACTATAATATCCTTGGCTAAATCTACTGCCTTCTCTTGGACAATCAGCTCCTATTCTGGATTTTTATGCAATTCTTAATACGTTATGTATGTAAGGTCCTCCATGAATGAAGCTGAAAACAACCCAGTCTTTAAAACTTGTGGAAAACTTCTCGGGGCCTTCCCATTTTTCTTGGTTTGGAAAAGCTTAGCACTGAACTGCCCAGATGATTTAACTCCTATACCACTTGGACAATTAGCTTGTCTAAAGTAATAAAAAAAAAAAAAAAAAAAAAGGTAGATTTCAGACAAACCTTGCCAACAGGAACATTCTTAACGTCTTCCACAAACACAACTTCCCTCAGAGACCACTGCTCCTCATTCACTTTCTCCTCCTCTTTTGGAGCAGGAGTTGATCGTCGTCGCTCTGAGACAAGAAAAAGTAACTACTGAAAAAAGAGTAGTAACTCTTCAAGTAACTACTTGAAATATTTAATCAAAGTACCAAAAGGCATTCTTCATCAAACTCTGTTTCCTCTGCAAAAGAACATCAGTGTTCAAATCTAGAAATTAAGGACAGGTTAACAGAAAGCTGGATTTACAGACATTAGAGATACCTAACAGCATACTATGCCACTTCAATGCTTTTTTCCTCCTGTGAGATTAGGGCAAATAAAGACTACTAGATAAAGAAAGCTAGTTTTAAAGACTTTTAAACAAAATAATTACAAGAAATTACTTTGGTAGGGCTCAGACATTCAAGTTGTAGGTAACATGACTGACATTGTAAGACTCTTCATTCAACTCTGCTACGGTGCCTTCTATCATCCTTGCATAAAGTCTGTTTGTCCACTAAGTTACAAATTATTTGGTAAGCAACTAAATGAGCAGCACGTGAGGCAGAAAATAGTGTCTTTAGCAGCAAATGCTGTCCAAATAGCTATCTGCACAGAAAGCTCAAATCAACTCAGTATCAAATTTAAGCTATTGCTAAATTAAGCCAAGAACTTTTATCTACTGAAGTTTCTATAAGTGTAATGAAAACAATCAAATTATTGAAAGCAAGAAGCAGAGAACAAGCTATGAGATTAACTTCAAACACCGTATCAAAATCCCAAGCAAAGTTTATTCAGTAATTAATTACAGATGCATGTAGCAGAACACATCAGTAGCGAGCACTCGTACTGTTCAGTAAATTAGTTCTGCACATCTAAGCACAAATGACTCAGTCACAGAATGAGGCCATTTAATTCTTTAAGCGACACTTCTTAAAATTGCACTATATAGACAAAACGAAGGCAAAGAAGATTCCTTCCACTGATAGTATTGTAATTAACCACCTATAGATGTGTGGATTTAAACATTAAAAAAACAAAACAAAAAACACCTGCTAAGTACAGTTGATGCCATCAAAAACTTCTGAGTGCTTTTATACATTAGTACATAACATCTGGTTTTATGCATTTTGTTTAAAAAGACAAACTTCACATACTTAAGTTTATTTTATTATGTCCCAAAGATACTTTTATTCTGAGAAGTGAATGTTTTATTTGCTTAGATACACCTTGCATCAAGTAGTCACTGCTTGTCCTATTACAGTGAAGTTGAACTGTGATAATTCGCTGCTTATCTAAAGACTATTAAGCCTTTACATATATTGTGGGTCAGACTATAATATGAAAAGCATTTTCAGTTTTTAATTAGATTCTCAAGTTAGTACAGTATCTTTCTTTCTAGAACTGCCTTCTACAAGAGGTTCTTATCTATAGAAATATTTAACGTTACTACAAGCTATATGCTACTCACTATATGGCATTGATGCACTGCTTGCTATTGAAGATGCATCACTGCAAGTGGAAGCTGGGGAAGGTGGAGGACCCATCTCAGTTTTCACTGGCTCCTGTTTATTTTCAGGCCTAGAATGAAAATTGTTATTTAAAATTAAGAAAGAAAAAGGTCGCCTCCTCCATGGTAATGGACGAAGTGCCACTGTGTCCAATAAACCAGCCATGTTCTATACTTTAAAGTAGCAGCAGCACTTTTTTTTTACTCCAAAAAAGCAAAGCTTTAGTGAAATAGCTTCATACTTTGGAACAAACATCCTAATTTACATGGTTATGCATCTGATGTTGTTAATGATGTTCTGCTTTTTAATCATTAAATAACTTTAATAAAATTAAAGGAACATATAGATAACATTACAGTAAATAAACATCCTTCGTGCTTTACTTGGAGACAAAGAACTACTAGCTTTACAAAATAAGCTGAAACAGAAGAACTACTGTTGAGGTTTTTCCAAGAAGAGTTTTGCTAGTTTCTCAAAATAAATTGCTATCACTGATCCAAACAACCATCCCAACCTTGGAGGGGCTGGAAAAGGTCTGGAAAACTATCTTTTCAAGCCCTCAAGCTCCATAAACAAAAACAATTTCAGTTATTCAAATATAAAACCTCAGAAACATCAGAGGAAAAATTCTCATTTAACAGCCCTTCTGCATTTCAGCTTTTACATCACTGACATACCTTTCAAGCAGAGAGCATTTCTGCAGTTTGCAAGAAAGTTAGAAGCTCAAAAACATGACCTCCCTTAAGTCTGCATCAATCAGCAATTCAAAAGAATATCAAATACACGTCCTGTGTGTGTGTGCATTCTCAATCTAAACACACTTACTTGGCCTCTGTAGTCTTGCTAGCTTTCTCCATATTTTTCAAGCTCTCTGGTGACCGAAGCTGAAATCGACAGCTGTCATTCATGTTCCAAACAGATTCCATTAACACACCCACTTTCGGAATTCCAGCACTGATTGAAAAAGCAACAGCTCCAGCATGGTACAGGGGATTATTTCTTAAGCACACCTACAGGTAGAAATATTCATTTATATGAGAAGAATCCATTATGCCAAAGGAAACCACATTTGTGTGCGTTTTCTTGGTAACATATGTAGTAATCAAAAAATAGGAAAGAAACCTTATGGAAGCGGGTGAAAAGAAAAGTCAGCATGATGTACTATGCACTTTGCTAGAAGAAAGACTACTGTGCAATTCACAGCTGAAAACAACAGCTTTAGCAGTCTAACTGTTTAATACACAACATTCAGATGCTCAACAACAAAAGGAATGATTCAGCTGAAAACAAAGACTCATCCCAGAGCTGACTAGAATGGTCTGGTAACCAAAAGAAATGTGTTCCCAAGGAAGGGATTGCTTTCTCTCACACTACTTCTAATAATAATCACACAAAGAATGCTCTCTCTCTGAATCAGCTATTAACCATTTTGGTAAAAGCTTCAAATTCAATTTTCCATTGAATATGTAATAAATCCCAGGTCTTGATTTTGCAGACACCTGAAGCGCAAAAAAACCCAAAAAAAAAACCCCAAAAAGAACAAAAAAACAACCCCACAACCAACCAACCAACCCACACACCTACAAAGCCAGGTACCTCATTGAAAATCACCGTATTACTAAAATTTCACCTTCTCAAAATACAAAATTGGTCGCTGAGTTAAAAACCAACAAAAAACCCTCATCCTGTACAGGTACAGTTAATTCCTCCACATTTGCAGCAATTTCCATACCAGTAAGAAATAACATTAATGGGTCACACCACCTCACTTTAGAGACGTGTAATTGAAGTATACCACCTTAACCTTACAGATATACTTGTGTACAACAAGAATGGAACCTGACTTTTATATTGTTATTATTTGTAAGCTCATCATACAACACTGGAAGAACATCAGGTGATAGTCACACTTGCCTGGGTTCCAACAGTTATATTTGGCATGGAGGAGATACCAGCACTGGACTTGGGCTTCTTATTTTTTGCTCTGGCCTTTTCTAGCATTTTCTTCCTTTGGCTGAAAGGAACTACACCCCTGGGGAAAAATAAATATCTTTTTTAAAAGGCAGCAAAAGAAATTTTATTTCTATCTTTGAACAACTTGTTCCCTACTGCTTCATGTACTTATGATTCAATATACAAGCCCTCATCACTTTCCCCAAAAACCTGAAGAACTGCAGAAACGACACGTTTCTCTCTCTTCCTCCTCACTTTCCAAATTCACCTCCAACAGTCACTGTATTGGAGAAGGAGGAATAGAAAGAGTCTGCAAAACACAGAGCTGCTGAAAGACTTTCATTTTAGTTTGATGTGCTTTGAGATCTCTATCTCAGATGGTATGTTCCAGTCACTGCCTTAAAGTTGCACATTCTCCTCTCCTATCTTGGCAGCATCCTCCCTCCTATGACTAGTGGGTACTGTCCAAATTTGCAGTTACTGGGGAGGTGGACGTGCTTTTCTTTTTTTTTTTTTAATAAAAAATATATTTAAAAAAAAAATTTTTTTTTTTTCAATTAAAAAAAAAAAAGCTTTTAAAAGCCTCTCCTCCTCCCTGGGGATATGGCTGAGGGACTTCAGACTCCTATCGCAGACAAGCTGATACAAGACAAAAAAAAAACAACAAAAAACACGCAAGAAACCAAAACACTGTTTTTATAATGACATCCACTCAGCTCAGCTGAAAATAACACTTACATGCACAGTTGGCATGCTTATTTTGATACTACAGAACTGCAGCGCTTCACGTTTTAACCAGTGGGTTAAAGCTTTGGATGCTTTTCTTAGAAACCATCGTTCTTTACAGTAAGTAAAAGACAAAAAGCAACAATTTGCTGGTGCTGCAGGGACCAAAAATCTTGACTAATATACTACAAACAACTTTAAATACATTCTAATACATTACTAGCAGCACAAGGCTCTCCCTACATCCTATTAGCATAAAACCAATGACAATATTTCCAGAAAGGACACAATTTATAAATAAATACAGTCTTCAATAGAAATTTGAATGATAAAATTCTACAGTGGTTTGGGTTGGAAAGGACTTTAAAGTCCACCCAGTTCCAACCACCCTGCCATGGGCACGGCTACCGACCACCACATCAGGCTGCCCAGCGTGCCCTCCAACGTGGCCTTGAACACCTCCAGGGATGGGGCACCCACAGCTCCTCAGGGCAGCCTGTGCCAGATTCTCACCACTCTCTGAGTAAGGGCTAGCAAGCCTTTTTATAAATTGGACCGACCATTCCAGAATTCAATGCTTTTACTGTTTCTAACAGACAAGTATCTCCAGTGTTATCAGAATAATAACTCTGTGGAAACTAAATGAGGTATGTCAACAGTGGCATAACAAAAGCACCAGGAACTAGAAATGTAATTTTGTTATCTGAGACCACAAGTCAGAATAAAATATAGCTGTGTTTAACTACAAGCCTAGTTACAACTGTCCAGAGTAATGAGAATTTAGTAAGAAAGCTATTTCATAGAATCAATTTTAAGTGCTCCAATTTCCAACTTACCTTCAAGCATTTAATTCAATCCATGTCTAAAAAGCTACTGAAGCTTTGGGTACAATGTATAACGCAGTGTGCTACTCCTAACAATCTGACAAAAATAATGCATACTGACAACATTTTAGTAATATTCAACAAATTCATTCAAATTACAAATAAGTGTCAAATCTCTTTTGAGTGCCTTATTTCTGAGGATTCCACTGAAAATCTTTTAATTATTAAAATACTTTAACATTCTGTATTTTACAATGTTTATAAGTTAGATAATTTCAACAGCAAGTTCCAGAGGGAGCATTTGATGTTATTCCTCTCTTCTTTAGAATGGGAACACAAACAACAGACTAGAACTCCTAACAGAACTGACAGAAGAAGGTGGACCTTGGGTAAGTTTCCTGTTTTTAGTCAAAAAAAAAAAAAAACAAACCAAAAACACACCATGAAAAGCCTAAAAAGGTTATTTTTTGATATTATGTAGTTCTGATACAACTAAATGCTAAAACACTTGTGCGCATCCCCTAAAAGAATAATCTTTTTCTCTTAAAGATGGTATAACTCAGCTAAAAAGCTTTAGGCGTGAGAGAATAAACACATTATTAAAAGGGAATCTAAGCTCAAGTGGAGAGTTTCAGAACCTAAGAGAACTGCGGTCCAGTAATTTTGCAACATTTCTCACAAGCAAGGAGATGAAGACAGCTGCTACTACATGTAAACAATATTTACTTACCACCAGTACAAGTTATTCTCTAGCTGAGCACATGTATAAAGAGCACAACAATGTAAGGAAACAATCCGTTCTCCCTGAAGCTCTGAGTATGTCTGTGCTGTGTGTTCTAATTTAGATGCTACTGAGCTTAAAGTTTCATCCACCCAGGTAGCAACCTAAGGGAGAAAGGAATAAAGAAACAGAAGATGGAAGGAGTGCGGAGGAAATAAAAAAAATAAATCCATACCGCCACTTAAAAAAAAAATAAATCAGAAAACACGACAAAAAAAGTGACAAAAATGCAGACAAGTGTCATAAAAATACAGCAAAGGCTGTACTTCACCAAACCAAAAGCTTCAGAGTTTCACATTCACTCAACTGGGTAGAAAAGTGAATTTAGATAAATTCATTTGCAGTACTGAAAGCTTCAGTGTCCCTTGTTTTTCCAGTTCTTACATACAGAATGCTAACAAGCATTTTTGCTCCAGACTCCACATCAGTTTCTGCTGTAATAGCAAGAACTCAAGCATTTCAGGTAATGAGGTTAAACAGATATGCTTCAGATATTCTCTCAACTGTTCAATTGCAAGTCTATCAGATCTGAGTGGTTTTGGTTGCTTAGTTGTGTTTTTGGTTTCATTGCTTGTTCCTGACTGTTAACTTTTTTGCACTGTTACAAGACATCAATTGGGTATTTGCTCTTTTTTTTTTTTAATACCACAGTAGGGGAAAATGAAGAGAGATGAACAAATTAGTGAAGTATTTTCTACTACTGTTGAAGCTGAAGGATCAACTTCTCTACGATACACTGCAATAACTGGAAAAAAAGAAAAAGAAAAAAGAAAAAACACCCCAGCATTGTCAAATTCAGAAAGCAGTGTACGTCTCCTACCTTGTTATTTTCAGTGGCAACAGTTGCTCTAATACTATTTGCAGAAAGGAGGACAATCTTTTCATTGGTTAATCCCAAGAACATGGCGCGTGGGTGGTGGAGGGAAGGATTCTTGGGAGACAATAAAACAGTATTTTAGATATACAGAGCATATGAAACATTCTGAAGGTGGGACTTAAAGACGAGTAGTACCTGTGCATTTCTATAAGGCTCCGATTCGCTCCACTTCCATTGATAGAGCTCTCCTTTACTATTAACTGCCACAAGCTCAGAATATAGGGCTCCAATAGAGATAAACTTTGTTCCATCCTGCGAAAACAGACATATGAAGTCTGCTGAACTTGAAAACAAAGATGTATTCAGATTGTCTAAAGCTCAGCATTACCTTAAACAACAAGAAAACGTGCAGTACTGCCATTGATAGGGTGAGGAAAGAAAGAAAAACAAAACATGTTTCTATTTCATCAGCACAGAGGAGACTTCAGAAGTTCAGTAGGAAAAGCAATTTTTCACCATGATTTTTTATTCTTGCTGATCTATTTTATAGTTTTTTTTTTTTATAAGCAGATTTATACGACAAATTCAACACTAAAGAGACTCAACATTCAAAGTCTTTTCTCCCATTAAAATATCAGCAGCTCTAATCAGGACCAGTCAGAACCATGGCTACATATAACCACTGGTCTGGTGGCTGGCAACCCTGCACATAGCAGGGGGATTGAAACTAGATGATCGCTGTGGTCCTTTTTAACCCAGGCCATTCTATGATCCTATGATAAGGCCATTCAAAAGAGTGCCAGCATGAAGATGCACAAATGACATGACAGCCCTGGTACTATAACCAGAGTCTCATGTATTCAACTCTATATTCTGAGCGCATATCAGAAAATAGCTTGAAACTGAATCAGAATCCAGATCGCGGATTAAAATCTTTACATCTCATTATCTAAACAGAATATACTCACTTCCAAAAAACTAAATGAATTCCAGTTTGCACCCAACTGTAGTCAAGGAGGAAAAAAAAAAAAATCACCATACTTTGTTACAGAACAGAGTGACTCTGCCACAGACAGTACCAGGTTTTCACTGGTAAGAGATACAGATTAATAGTTCTACTATCCAATAAGATTTGATCTATTAGAATTAGTTTGTTTATTTGAATTCTTAGACATCTGACCTTACTGATTTGGTGAAAAAAAACTCCGTATGCAACGTATTTCACAACATTAGTGTTCTGTTGGTCATAAACTCAAATTTACCATCCATCCTTACCACAGAGTAATACAGCTCTGTCTCAAATGCTAAATGTGAAAGTAACAAAAAATGAAAGGAACAAGACTGCTTATTTCATAGCAATTCTTCACATCCTTGAATCTTTCATTTAACTTGCTTTTCACTTTCATTACTATCTCCAGCATCTCCTTTAGGACTCTCAAAACAGAAGAAATACTTGGGATGGCCTTTCAACTAAATCACCTCCCTCATGATTTACCATGAAGAACTTCTGTCAGGAAATACCACCAACAGAACTTAAAAAAGGGGCTATGAATGTTCAGCTGAAGGACAGAATAGAAGGATTGACTAATGTTGCACAAAGACGAGAGGCCTTTCCAGAAAGGCACACCTTCATTTAACTGGAAGGTAGGGATTACAAGACTGCATATGCAAAAATGTCTGTGGGAAGAAGTTCCATATACTTAAATTGCACAACTATGAAATTACATACTCTAGCAAGTTAATTCCATAAAATACATCCAATAAAAGACTGCAGTAATTATCATAGGGCATAACTTGCTGAGTCTGCAAATAAAAACATCTTGAGTGGAAAAAAGAAGGAATGAATAGGACAAACATCCTGAAGTAGCAGAGTAATAAGATAAAACAGTAATAATGATGATGATAATGTTACGTTTTAAAAACACAACAGCGTTTTATATGAGAAAGACAGTACAGTATTCCTAACATGAACTAATTTATTCTCTTATGTTAAAAACTCTAAAAATCTCTCTTTCCAAGCTAGATGACCTTTTCATTCAACAATTATGAAAGAGAGGGACAAACGCTGCTAATTTTCACTGACACGGAAGCTCAAAGTCAACTGCCAGACAAGGGCTGGCTGGGAGAGGAATCATTTGACCAACTGTTCTTTTTTTGGGTATCTACATTTCCCAATTCGAACACCAAAACCAAGACAGGAATTAGAGGTGAATGGCTGTAAACAGTAATAAGATTTGAAGTTTACCTCCCTCTTCAATCTATCTATACTGTGTCTAAAGGGAAAAGAAAACTAAAAAAAAAAAAAAAAAAAGAGAGGCAGGAAAATAATATAGCATTAAACTGAATCAATTGCTTTATGAGTTTCCTAGCGCCTATTGAATTTTTTAATACCTACAAAAGGAAAAAAAAAAAACAACAAATCTTATGATTTTAGCAGGGGATGCAAAACATAAGGAAATAAAAACAGGATTAAAAAGAACTAACTATCAAAAGGAATAACTAGTTATTTATAATCTTCCTAAGCTTATAACAAAGAATATACTTTATTGCATTCTCTCTCACAAGCTAAAATGAAATATTCAGGAAGAAAACACAGTATTTATTTAGGGAAAAATAAAGACAGGCTTATTGCAAATAAAACAGACAAAAAATTTTCAGTACCTTATCTGGCCACCACTGCAAGTCTTCTCCCAGAGAAACAGGACTTTGAACAGGTGCATTCTTCTTGTCCAGGTTTGGTTCCCCCTCCTTACTTGTAGAGCCTCTTTCATTATCAAATGAGGCTCCATCAAGCCACCTTCGTTCACGCAAACGTAAAACGGACTCACGTTCACGCAACAGCTCAGAGTCTCTCTCTAAGGGAAGAAGGAGAACTGGTATGCAATTGGGTCACACCAGTGGGATAAAAGTAAGCCACTCTCTAGTAAAGACCCTTCAGGATGCAACTAACAGCAGTTAAATCTACTCACAAAGATTAAAAATAATAAAGTCCTGACATGCAACATTCAGTTTAATAACCTTTCCAAGCATGTGTACTTTAGAATTACTAAATATAAAAACAGTAAGCTGAAAATAAAGAAGTCTCAGAGTTTTGTGTGCTATCAAAAATGCTACAGCACTTTTACTTGCATTGTAAGAGGCCGAATACTTGAAAAACAGCAATTTAACGTTTTACAGTATCATATGCATTTTTGTAGTATTGTTCTTAATCAATGAAGAAACAACAAAAAAAATTCTGATCTAGACTGTCTGTTAGATTCATTTATGCAAACCAAAAAGAGTATTTATTAGAGAGTTTCATAAACAATGTTTCCCCAAAAAACAGTAATTTGAAAAGGTTAAAAGAAAGCAAGCATTAAAAAAGCTCTTGGTATACAAGCTTGATAATCCAACCCCTTTGTTTAAAGCAATATTCTATAGGACTGGATGTAATAAATTAAAGTGCATCTGTTTTGAGTAGATCAAACGAAAACTTTTCAATAGTCAGACAAGTTTTAAAAAGGATCCTTGTAGGAAAATGTTCCTTACCAAAATGCTTCCCCTCCAATTGGCCTACAAACTGTCTAAAGGCAGTACTCTGCAGTTCGCTCATGCAGATAAATTTTTTAAATCAGGTAATCAAACTAACTTCCCAAGAGTCAACTATGCATGGAAAATAAGGATTATAAAATTCGTGGTAACGTCTTACATAGAATAACCTTAGGAAAGGAAAAAAAAAAAAAAGGAGGAATTTAGAAGAAGTCAAGTCAGATGCTGAATATTTGTACATGCACATAATGCATTTAACCTATTCAATACTTCACTTATGCTTACACAAGTCAACTGGAATTATATGCATGAGATGAGATGACCACATTACTGTATCATAGTTTCAATAAATCATGCCAAGTCTTGGGTATTAAAAAACTGGCAAAGTTTTTACATAAGCCAAACACAACAGCTTGTCTTACAGATATATTACATAAAATACTCTATTTCTTTTCTAGCAAACATCGCTCTGACCCTTGACTAATCATTTTGTAACTGGAACTTACTCATTCAACAATTAATATACTGAAACAGGTTCATGAAAGGCAATAAATCTGTACTAAAAAAAAAAAGCACAGGAGAGGTTGGATTAACAGTCTGGAAATACTCTAGGCATTTGTACAATGGGTTCAAAAAGCTCCAAGTTGCTACATGTTCTGTTTAAATGTTATAACTGTAATACGTTTTACAAAGCAAACAAAAAAAACACCTTAGCATTGATGAAGGTGTTTATATCAACTGCCAATAGTTCTCCCAAACCAGCTACAGAAACGCTTTCAAAGAAAAAAAATAAAGTGAAAAAAATGAGGTTTCTTCTCTCTCCCTGACAGTTACACACTTCTCCTCATTTCACAAAGCTAACTTCTGCCATGGATTACCTCAGGAAATGTGAAAAAACACTGTGTAAAGAATAACCCAGAACAGGAAAAAATTGATTAAGAATGCTGCATGTCATGAGTTGTTGCTTATTTTTTAACCACATTAAATATTTGTATTGCATAATATATATTAGCAAACACTACAGAGTTTAAAAAAAAATTTAGCATGCAGAAATTTTGCACCTTGCAATATCAACAATTAGATTTTTAACAACACATGATAATGAAGGTTCTTACAGAACTTACCTGCTGAGGCTCAGAATTCAATAATAATTTTGATGAGTAACAAGAAAATCTACTTGTCTACTCTATATCTGACATGGCATCACAGTCTACTTTCATGTTAAATTGGAATCTAAACCACCACTGTGTACTACCACTAGCTTTGCACAGTAAACTACTTATTACAAAGAAAAAAAGGTGCAAAATTACCTCTGGATGAGCCTAGCCTGGAAAGTGATGAGCGCCGAAAGGATGGATAACCAAAGTAACTAATATCTTCTGAAAACATAGCATCAGCATCAATAATGACACTTGGGTGAGCAGAATGTATGTCAGCATCCAGAAGAGACATAAGATCCTCTATAAGAGGAGACAAGGGTCTTAAGTGAATAATCAGCTACTTAAAACATCAGCTAGAGAGACCATCAACTAAATAAACATAAAAAAAAAACCAAAACAACCTATCTATTAGTTGAATTTCTGCTCTTCAGATTCACCAGTTCCAACTCATGTGCCTCCTACACACCCACATTTACAATCAAGCATGGTGGTCTAGTGCACAAAACCAGTTTCCTTACAAAAACTGCTCTCTGTCTCTTATCTAACCACATTTCACACACAAGTCTTGCCCAAAACATTTTTTTTTTTTTTTTCATAATCTAGGAATTCAAATTTTAGCCTTTCACTTGGAAGAACAAAGACCTACAGCAAGGTGGATACAAGTGCACAGATGTGCACAGCACTCGTGCACATGAAACTCTTAAGATGATCTAGAATTAAGGAAGGATGGTGAAAGCCGGCCTTTGCAAAGCCGCATTTTTGATGTCAAAGACCACAGTTCCTCTACTGAACATTTCTTTCAGAGAATTACATACTTAATCTTCACATGGTAGCTACATTAAGAACAGCAGCAGTTATCTGGAAGAAAAGCATTTGTTTCCATTTATTTAACATCACACATTAAAAAAAAAAAAATAATAATACCCAGAGGATGAAACTATATGATCTTGTGACAACCCGAGCTACTCCTAAAAACCCAAATTTCTCTGAATAGTGAATTTCACTGGATTATCAAACAACTTCCTTCTGCTTATAACCAATAGCTAGCTGCCACACAAGGCTACTGAAAATGCATGTAATTTAGCAAAGTCCAAGAACGCTGCTCAACAAGACAAGTAAACCAGATGACCATCTTGCTGCTACAGAAGGAACAGTCCTAATTCTCTCCTTTAGCTCTATGGCAAGGAATCTCCTTGGGCCAATGTGGGAAATCCGAATCTAAAAAAAGTCATTTCAGGCCATAAACTTGCCAAACAAACAAGCACTAACATACAAACAAGAGGGTATCCAGAAACTGAACAGTTGCCTGATATCCTCACTCACTGTGAGAGCTCAACTGTTTCCTTTAGCGACACGAAAGGTGTTAGAGACATTCACACCCCTGCAAATCACAACACTCATCCTTACATTTTTCAGAGAGAGTTTAGAACTTCAATATAAACCAGCCATCAGTCGTCCCCAGCAGAAATGAGTTGACATAAAAACAGAGCTATAGAAGTGAGCTCTGTGGACTTCAAAACATGCCGGGAGAGATTTTTGTAAAAAAATAAATGTTACCCACTAAAAGCATAGTCTGTGCTAGAAGCACAACATTTAGAATTGAGTAGTCCATGCAGTACATTTTAGGAAGTCATCCTGCTCATGAAGCCTAGTAAAAGAAAAAAGTCTCATTTGGCAAACATGCTCCACCTTACCAGAACATTTTAGGTGTCTCAGGGTGGTTTTACCTACTGCCTGTTTTATCCATTTTGCACTGAAACACTGCAGTAGCAGAACACCTCACCTTAAGAGCATCAACTTGTAAGAACAATAGTTCAGAAGTTGGAAAGACAGACAATATTTTGTTGTACACTTTGATGTTCACACACTGCTGGTCTTCCCTCTTCCCACATTCAACCCTATCACTTATTCCTAGGTAAGCTCCAACCTTTATACAGTCTCACAACTTGTTCTTGCACCCAGGTATGAACTGAAAAAAAAAAAATAAATCCTGATCTCTATTAGGAACAGAATTGGTCAGCACAGAAAAGAACTTGCCAGCCTCATTCAAAATGCATGGTGTGTGCTTTACACTAAGCTAGAAATTCTCTTCTAAGAGAATTTTGGAACTAACTAACTTGGAACACTAACACACACACACCCCTGGAAGTATTCTAAAAATCTTGAGCCTTGTTTCCAAACAGGAGAGTTAAAATTCAAACAATCAGATCCAGGAACCAAAACTATGCATTTTTGGCTACATATGCATTAATGCAAGTGAAGAAATCAAACCTTTCTTACCCTCTTCTTTCAGCTTCAAATCAGATTTTAAGTTTTCTTCCAATATTTCTGCAAGAGATCCCCCTTCTGCCATCCTCTATACCAGCAAACAAAGGTGCTAAAACCAGTAGGGATAAGAGCCAAATCCAGTCCCCTTCAAACATCACTGGAATTTTTTAGTTCTGTGAAAACACAGATACTGCAAGGCTGCATCCAGTTTAAGAATCCAGGTGTGGGAGGAGAGGGAGAAAAGAAAAAAAAGCCCACTAAACCTTTTCTATGACTTTTTTTTCCCCCCATTTTTCAGGAGAGTCCCATAAGATGATATCATTCATTTCCTGCGCAGTGAAAGACCAGAATCAAACCCCTCAAATACTAACTTAGATGTGATGATGATTCTGATCAGTCCATTTAAGTAAGGAAGGACCTATCATCTCCTAAGTAAATTTGATTGAAAATTGACATGAAAAACATAGCCAGGGCAGCAGAAATGAAAAAAAAAAATAAAAAATGAGGAAGACACTTCCAGTAAATAAATCAACACCAATTCAAGTACTGAAAATATTCCTATTTTCCAATAGCTCCATGGATAGCATTAACATCATTTCCTACAGATCCATTATTTCAAGGCATTGCCAAGACTGATCAGGACATCAAGCAGAGCTCACATCAGATATTTACACTGAAGGAGGGAATCATGAGGTCTTCCTTATTCTCAGCTGCATATTTTAATGAAACATGCAGAAATATGCCTTTGGTCTCTCCACTTCTTTCAAACTGGCAATACTGTGACACCAAAGACAAAATTTTGGTTTCCTAGTCAACCAGACATCAGCAGAACTCCAGAATTCATTTCTTGGTAACTTATGTTTATTCAAACTATTACTAAATTTCACGTTCATACTCAAAATCAAGAAGAAAAATAAAAAGCAAAACAAAAAAGGCATACTAACAAAACCATAGCTAACATGCACATAACTGTCCTCACTAAAGGAAAGCCACTGAACACCCAGGTTTTAAACTGATCCCTACACTTTGTTCTGGTTCCCACCTCTCCTCACTACAAACCAATACAGTAAATACTGCTGATGCAAGCCAGTCTCTTCTCTCTTCCAAAAAAGTGGATTTTTTTTTTTTTTTTAAAAAAAACAAAACAAAACAAAAAAACAATTCATCTCCAATTCCAAAAGTCAAAGTACTCCGGATGCTGCCAAAACCCAGTTTCACAAACAAGTTTCACAAACTCCACTAGTGAGAACCTAATACATGAAGCAGAAGTTACCAAGCAAATATGCACGTATCTGAATTCTACAAAACCAGACACTGATAGCACAACGCCTGGAAGAAGCCTGCAGCACAACTTGAAATGAGCAGGAAATTTTTTCTACGCAACTTTGGAGTCTTTGCTATGAGAAATGATTTTATTCTATGCAGCTTCTTCCTTGATTTTTCCTCATATATCTGTCATTTATCAAACGAAACCCCACTCTGTTCACATTACTACCATAAAACAAAAGAAATGGGACTCATCAGAAAAGTCAGAGTACATAAGGCTCTAGAAATAAAATTACTAAGAGAACTTCATTACAGCAATTTGTACAGAAAGCTTTAAGACACTTTTTGTTCTCTTAAGACACTTGTGAAGAATTGCTTCTTTTATAAAAAACAAAAATCAGATGATAACCCTTACAAATTCTAATAGGAACTATAGCACAACTGATAAACCAATGAAATCCTGATGTATTAAACACGAACTTATTTTCCAGCCACAGCGAAATTTCTTTCTTTCATTCATTACTTTAAACCAAGTGTAAGTTTCTCTTTAAAAAATAAAAATAAAAAAGCACAACAAACCTCTCTGCCTTGGGAAGTTTAGAGGAGTAACCCAAAGGGCTTAATTTAAGAAAAGCACCAGACATGCAAAAGGGAGAACATAAAAATTAGCATACTCTTGTTAATTAAAACAAGAACTTCCAAAACCCCAAGGCAAGGAGCAGCCTTGTCATTTACTTTTGTTGTGTTTGGAAGGAATAAAACCTTTTAATCTGACATCATAAAAAGCAAAAGCTCTTTACCTTTCAGAATCACTTATGGATACCCTGACTAAAAATAGAATGCAAATAGCGATTATTAGTTATCTACAGTTATTTTCTATGAACTTTGTTATAGGTCCAAAAAGAACATACAGAGGCAAGACCACAAGAAGAATGGAAATCTCATAGAGCAAAAAACTTAAAAATTGGTTCTACGTTGTTCTGAAGGGCAAAACATTGTTGGTTTTTTTGCCACACTCCTATAGGCAAGGTTCTCTAGTCACCAGGTTTTCTTGTAATCAGATGATACAAGTAGAGACTGGTAATTTATACCATGTCATATACCAGCAGTGGAGTCACAACAGCACTGACCACTGCTCAGCTCCACTTCTCCTCATGTTTTGATCACATTCAGTTAAAAGTGCATTTCTGTGCAACAGAGTTATTTGAGTACTACTGGCAAAAGTAACAGACACAGAAAACACCACAAGCTCTAAGAACTGTGAATTACATCCTTGCAGACTGAGACTGACATAACATTTCATTTCAATTGAAACTCCATCTCTTTTCCCACAAAAACTGGCAAAATTTAGCTCAGTTGCTCTGTGGGATAAAAGGGAAAAAAATATTCATACTAATCTCATCATATAACAACATTCATCTCTTACAGGAAAGATTAGCCTAAAGAGGTGAGATGCTTTAAAAATTCAGCCACAAACAAAGTCGGTTTCTAGACAGCCACCAAAGACAGTGAAACTCTGCACCCTGGTTTAACCTATCATCTCAGTTATGAGAGGCAGCGCAGGCACCTTAAAAATAAAAGCAGCTAGTTACAGGTTGTCAGGTAGTCCCCTATTCACTGACCTCTATGATCCCAAGAGGTGTTAAGGCAATAGATAGTGCTGTAGAAAGCTGGTTAGTACAGTTAAAAGGAACATTTACTGTGAATGATTACTAGCAGTCATTAGTCATTAGACCTGGTACATTTATAGTAGGAACTACTGCTTTGAATACATGCAAAGCATTAAGAGAATTCAATTACGCCAGTGCACCTAATGCTATGAAACTGACTGCTAAAATAAAGACTCAAGGAGCAAAGAAGCTTTGACAGAGCTGCAGCTTTGCTGCAGAACAAAAAAGCCTTTGTCTATTTGCATGGTGGACAAGATAAAGATGAAGGAAGCCCATGAATCTTCCTGGTGAACCAGATGAGCAGAAAAAAAAAAATCTGTTAGAAAAACAGCAAAATGTCATTCTGACACACAGAAAGAATTAATATGTAGCCAGAGTTTAGATGTGCTCTTATCACACAGTGCACCTGGTACAAACAGTAGATTTGGCTGCAGTTTTCAAATGTTTGCTTGGCAAGAATTGGGTTACCTTATTTAGCCAATGAAATGACTCAAAGTCTTTCCTAAAAAATCAATTACATGGGACAGACAATATTTCAGGAATAGCTGGACTTCAATTATAGCATTAAATCTGTATTGCCAAATACTACACTGTTTATGAGAGGTACTTGAGATGACAAATTCTCAGTTTAACTGTAACAGCTGCAAACCACTTTGCCCTCACTTAACCACTACACTTTGAGAATATGCGTTAGTATTAAAAATAACATGCAGGTGATTGACTGGAAAGTCTTAGAATTAGCTTTTACAAGCAAGCCACATAGCAGTTTCAGCACCTCATCAAGCAGCAAAATACAGATGTAAGAAATGCTCATGTTACAAAGCTAGGGTTCTTAAAAAATAAATCGCTTTCATGCCATCCATGGAATCAACAGTTATCCTTTAATGCCTAATCTAATCCCTCAAAACATCCCACTGCATCTTTTGTTTTGTGCATCTTTACACTTTGCTCCTGAAATAACTGTCTTCACTGCATACCTTGCACAGCACGGAGCATGCTATGAGTATTTATATGCAGAAAAATAAGAACATACTGATATTTCCTTATCAAAAGTTACAGGATACAAACCTCCAGGAAGGTATGATTCACTTGCTGTGTCATCCCCATCATCTCCATCTTCATCATCCCGACTTAACAAATTATTTACAGCAAGATTTACATCAAGATTTGTTCGCTGGAGTTCCCGAATGATAATACTTCTGGACTTCCCTTGTAAAACAACTTGTGCCTGTAAGTACAGAGAATAATTATTACTAACCATGGTCAGCTCACTATTTTTCCTTAGATAAGGATGCTTAATTCTAGAGGTAGTCTAACAGAAACCAAGAGTCTCAGAAGTCACTGACAGTACATACATGCAAAGGCTCATTTCTTTTCTCAGCACCTTGTACTAGATATTTTACTTTCAATCATTTTAATTTAGGCTGAATTACTCCAACCTTGGTGCTGCATTTCCTTACGGGTCACCTTAGGATTTACTTACTGAAACACTTAATGTGGTAGGCAAGGAAAAACACTGAAACAATCTATTTCTGAGAATTTCCTGTATGTTTCCACAGTAGTGTTAAAGTATGTCAATCAGCAGATTTCTGCTGATTTTTGCTTTCAAAAACTACACTTCAATCCCTGTTTTTTTTGACACTTGATTCTCTTTCCAGTGTCCTTTAACATACAGCCACCTCCTCTGCTTTTCTTACCATTCTGTTCCTAGAGGCTCACTTTCAGCAGTTTCTCCTGGGTTTATACTAGAAAAGCATAAATATGAAAGAAACCTTCCAAGTATTAAACAGAAGCATTCTGGTTTCTTCCACAAACTCAAGGCCCCAGAGCATTTCACATTTCCAGACTGACTACCCGCAGAAAAGATGACAGACTTCTGGAAGGTTACAAGCAACACGAAGGTAAATACTAAACTACTACTGGACGTTCTCATAATACTGTAAAAATGAGGCACCAAATAAAATAGTTTGGTAATAAGAAAAAGAAGGGAGGGAGGGAAGGGAGGGAAACAGAAGAAGATTTAACAGGGTACAAAGGCAAACTTCGCCATAATATTAAATGCCAGAAGTTATTTACAGATTTTTGGTATACAGCAGAATGTATGTTTTATAGACCAGCTCTGGAGCTCTTTCCCACTAGTCTGTTTTAAACATTTTTGTTCAAAAGACAAAGTATGCTTTTTAAAAAATACAATATACAAAGAAAAAAAAAAGGAAAAGATGATAGGAATGGAAGCAATGCTAAGACTTTACCAACAAGCCACATATTAAAATACAGAACAGAGCAGTGCTTCTTTTTTATGTACGGTATCAAATACTTCCATAAGCTCTCAAAAAAAAAAAAACAAACCCACGTGGATACGAACAAGGTAGACAAAACAAAAAGCACAGCTTAAAGATATATCTGGAGGTCACATAACTTGCTGAAAGCAGGGCTAAGGTGAGGTAACTTAACACCTCCAGTATCTTGCTGCTGTGAAGACAGAAGCTCCCAGGTTTTACTACGTTTGCAATTAAAGAAGAGACAGGAAATCAGTCTGCCACTGGTGTGTCTGCAAATACTAAGCCTGCTGGTTCCTATCTCATGCTAGCCATGCTATAGGCCACAGAAAGCACATGAGCAGATTATCTTTGCCCTAGCAACTTAGCATACGTATTCTAAGTGTAGCAGACCAGCAACTTGCACTAAGAATTAAAATGCATTAATTTGTTGTGTATTATGAACATATTTTCTTGAAGCATGGAGAAGAAATTGTTTCAAGAAACTACTGACTTATAAATCACACAAAATCCATCAGTTTATCCAGGTTGTAGTGCACTGACAGGTAAAAGAGGAACAATTTATACAAGAAGATAATCAGTTCCATTTACTAAACAATTAAGTGCAGGTTTTCATGAAGAAAAATTATTTATAAGATTAAATAGGTTGAATGTTTTTCACCTAAATCTAATAGGGATTGCTCCTTTCACTAAAAAAACAAAAAACAAAACAACAAACCTCAGCCTGTCCCCTTTTCTTACGCTCACTCAAGAAACAACTTTTGTTATCTACACACTTTATGACTTTCAAATATTTGACTCTTCAAATGAAGAACACACGACATTCCTCCTCGACACTGAACAGATTACAAATGTATCTTGTCTTAGGGAAAGTTTGGGAAATGAAAATGCAAGCATTATACACCATCAGCCCTTGGAGAAAGCACAGTACTATTAAAACACTTTCCTGCTCAAGTTTTTGAGAAAAAGCTCAGGTACCTGTGAAATGAGTTCCTCTGGAATGACTGATGCTGGAATCACAGGTTGTGGCTGACTCCCCAGCAGACCGGATCCTCTGTCTCTCCCTGTGCGTATAACTCTGGTCTGCCTTCGAGAATCTCGAGCTCCAGCAGATGACCTCCCTGAAGATCCTCCTCCACTTCCACCAACCCCTGAACTCCAGCGGCTCCTAGAAGGATTTAGATATATTTATTCTTATGGCACCATTTCCAGAAATATGGCGTCAGTTTTACTATTAATAATAACTTGTAGACTGTCTGAAAAGTACAAGAGATTGACTTCATAGGCAGACATTACTAAAGTCTGTCACAAAACTGATAAGAGCACAAGGTTATTTGATAAAGTTCTGAATCAGACAAGACATATAAAGCAGGACTCCAAGTGGAAGATGCCCAGGCCAATTCCCTGAGCTTCTAAAAGCAACAGGATCAGAAGTATAATATCTAACACTCAACTGTTAACTTTTTACTATAAAAGCACAAAAGCAAAGCTCCAAGGTCAGTGGATTGACACAAGGTCTCTATACTCCCATGGCTCTTCAAAATTCTGAGACTTGATTCACATTAATAAACTGCCTTACACTACACTGAAAAAGATCAAGTAACAGACTTGACTGCAAGACAAACCTGATACCAGATAGTTCTTCAATTCACACAGGTTTTCAAGAGATACTCTACTCTGGCCCTACTGCTACTGGAGAAATCAGGACCAACTCTACAGAAATGTAGAAACTGACTGAATAAGCAGCTTTTTTTTTTTTTTTTTTTGTAAGTCAGTATTAAAACAAGATAATAAAAAACTGATTTGTGGAAACAGACATCTCACAGCATTACAACTTCCTACTAATCTTAACACCATAGAACTGAGTTAAATGAATCGGCTCTGGAAGTAAGACTAGATGCTCTGTTGTCCTGAAAAGCTAGAAGAGACTCCAGTTTGTCTTCATGGTTATTGCACAAATCAACTGTAAAGGGTATTGCACATGGTATTATTGCTATTTTAAAAATAATTTTCAAAGATCTAGTATGGAAAAATCTATCAAGACAAGAGAAGCATTCTCTGAAACAATATCTAAAATTCACATTAAAAGTGTATCATCTGCAGATGAAAAAGCTAATTAAAATAAAAAATAACTGCCTTACATTTTGTAGTTTAAGTTAATTGTTACCATCTTTCTCTTTCCTTCTGACAAGACCACACAGAGTAACTCAAGCATCTACCTAAGGTGAGGCCCTTTCATGGACACAACCACATTTTCAGGATTCTAGTCAGCAAACACACAGACAATAGCTCAGTACAAGACAATAAGCAATACAATCATGACATCAGCAAATGTCTTATCTCATGATTTGGAAAAAGAGCTCACAAAAAGATACTAGCAGGGAGAAAAAAGAGAAATCTGATTTAAAGTAAGCTAGTTATTTTGCTTCTGCAGGCTGGTAAAAGGGCTGAGAGAAGACAAGTTGAAAGTCCATTTCAACTCTTGGCAGGGAAGACAGGTTTAAGAAAAGCTTATGTATTACATGTTAATACTTGACTACCGATGCATCTCTCTACTTCAGTGTCGATGACAGTTGAGAGATCTAACAGTTGAAAATATTTGTATATATATAATGGCTCAAATATTCCAAGTGTGTCCTATCTTGACAACTAAGAGGCATCAGAAAACTGTTTTCTTTAAAAAAATAAAAATAAAAAAAATCACACCACACCAGCTATTTACTGTACTAGCTCAAGTTAGATCAGGTCTGGGGACACCCACTGACTTAGTGCATTGCCATCTTCAGGCATTAATTTTAGTGTAACTAAAAGATAATTAAAATGTGGTTGAAACCTGTTCTTTAAAAAACAACAGGAGACAGGCTAATTCCTTGAACTCTATAGCATTTAATACACACACTCCCTTATATAACCTTGGTACAAAAACACCTTCATAAAATCCACCTCCCTTTTGTTTGCAAAGCCTTTTTTTTTTTTCTTCCCCCCTCTATCCAGACACCTTTCAAGTAAACTTGCATTCACCCACAACAGTGGAAGAAAAAAAAAAAAAACAAAACAACCATAAGGACATAATTCTGACCTAAGCTTTCTAACCTAAAGAGATTACTGACGTTGAACTGCAGTCTTCATGTTCCCACATCTCCCCACCGCCCACTAGAACGACGGCCATCTTCCAAATCCCACCATCTAACTTAAGGACTCCACCATTTCAATATTTTAAGATTCGGTTTATGATGCAAGCACTCTCATTTAATGGAGAAGTTACAGTACCCAGTGTTACTCTATGAATTTGGTGCATGCATAATTTTAATGGTTATGGTCAGGTAAAAATAAGTTCAACACATTCCTGATCTGAGGAGAAACATCTCGCACTTTCATCAGCAGGTTTTTAAACACAACAGGACTAATATGCCTTTAAAGTTTAACAAATGAATTTAAATTCAGGAGTACAAAAGTTTCACAGGAAGCTGGGGTATGGGGTATCTTTCATGTAACTAATCTTCCAGCAAAATTAGCTTCTGTGGTAATAAATTCACATTGAAGGAAAAACTGTAGTTCTTCTCCCCCTTTAACAAGATGTTCATATGCAGAAAGTACAGTTTCTAAAAGCAAAGCTCTTTATTATGGTCAGTTACCTCAGAAAAGCATGTTCAACTTCTTCTAAAAGTACGTAACAATTTACTTTGAATTGTGAATCTGTATGTGATTACGTACACATGATTTATTTAAAATTGCTATATGGAGGGACACCATCAATTTTAAAGCTAACGTTTAAAAAATTGAGTCTGTAGAGTTGATTCAGTACATAGTAAAACTTCAAAGGTCCTAAGTGATAACCTTTTAGAATGTTTCCTTCCTATTAATATGGATAAAAACCCCAACTAACAAAATGCAGCTTATTACTTAGGGCAGGAGTAAGGGAAGGCACAATAAAACTGAGTATATGAGCCCATACAGAGTGCAGAATGAAGACTCTTCCTGCAGAAGTGCACTCCTTTTACTTTACAAGACAATCCTACGAGATAGCTTAAATTGATTGCGTCCCTCTAAAGATACTGTATTTCACAATGAAGTAACCAAAAGAAACAGTCAGAAGAAGACAACACAGCCAAAACAAGTTACTTTCCACATATACACGAAGAATGCTCCATATCCTAAGTACTGAAGGGTCACTTGCACATCTGTCATTTTAACCAAGTCAATAATGTTTATTATACCCTATCTATACAACTGCTGTATAATTAATGATATGTTCCCTTACACATACTGCATACAATTTATATATGTGTATACACATATACTCAAATATGGAACAAACAGATTGCAGCCTCAATCCTATCAAAACTTACCCAAGGGTGTTGCCTGCCAGTCTGCCCAGAGTTTCAGAACCAGACAGAAACCATGGGGAGTCACTAGTCCTGCCTGGCCTGGATGTCCTTCCTGCCCCTGAGCCACTGCTCAACTTTGAACTGAAAGTAAAAGATGGTAAATCAGTCACAAAACAATCCCAAATGGGTTAAGAACAAAACCTGGAATCCCAGGTCTAAATTCTCAGGGACTTAGTCTGGTAACATACCAGCTTAAGCAACACCCTTGGGGAATATTCCAAACTAATCTAACTGTATATTAAGAGGTAAACTGAAGAAAGAAAATGGAAAGCATGTCTACTAGTTTGTATGTACACCAGCAATCCGTAACAGCACAGCTGCAAATACACATTAAGCTAATCAGTGATTTGAGATAGCCACTGTGTTTTCAGTTAGAATTGGCAATTATCATTTGTACACATATGCTATCTGTAGACCTGAGCCTGAATTTGCCTCTTCAAGATTAATAAGTATTTTACATCCAAACAGTAACTGTTACGTAGTCCTGTTGAGGACTTACCTCGAGCTGAAAGTAGCAGATCTAGAAAGTAAGCCTTTCCAGATGGGACCGCTTTCAGAGTGGATTCTACAACAGGCTTAACACTTTAAAACAGTTTCTTTCACAATGACTATTTTTGGTAGGGTATGTTTCTTTAATTTATTGACATCCTATCTCACTCATGTTTTAGAGCCAAATCTAGTGTTTATTCCTACACCAGTTTGTCAAGCTAGGCTGTTTGGCTGCATCACCGTAACTGTTATGTATCTACTCAAAATACCCATTCCATAGGCAAACAAATACCAAACCAAAAAAGCAGTCAAGCTGCTTATACACGTCAAAGAAACATTTAATATAGAGAAAAGTGTTTCTTACCCATCGCTATTGTCAGGTTTACCCAATTCCAATCTGTCTGGCTGAACTGAAAAACCAATCCTGCAGACTCTACCATCCTATATTTAAAAACAAGAAAATGAAGCATACAAAATTGAAATGCAAGACAGCGTTACAGGAAAAAAAAAGCAAGCAAAAACAAGTTTTCATTTGCTGAAGAATATTTATCAATTTGACATTTGAAGAATTAGTTTTAACTCTACAGTATCAAATTTGTTATCTGAACAGATTGAATCATTTACCTCAAGAAGAAATGCAGCATGATTTGGTCCCACCACACACTGTTTAATAGTAGCCTGTTCCAATACATTCAGAGGGGGGTGGCTGAAAACAAAAAGTGAGCATGTATAATATTTTTAAACTTTTGAAGCCTGGAAAAAAAACAAAAAAAAAAAACCAAAACACAACAAACAAAAAAAGCAAGCAACAAACAAACAAGTGGTACATGGAAGGAACAGTGTGCAGCAAAGGTCACTGATAAAAACATTCAAGAATGACCAAACATGCATCAGTTAAAGCAACTGTGATGTGTTTCCAGTTATTAAGAACAGAAAATGTAGAACAAAACATTAAAAATGACAGATTCTTCATTTGATTTGCTCATTAACAAAAAGTGCCGTATTTCAGGAGTCATTTAATAAAGTGGGTATTTAATAATTTAGCATATCATAACCAAAAATGTAACATATTCACCTTAATAACAATTCTCTTACATAAGGCATTTCTGAACATTAGTACTAGTACTGAAGCTTTAAGGCTACAGATACAATACAGACCAGACTAAATTCTTGTTGGAAATATCATACTTTCCTAAATTACTTACAGCATCATGTAATACACCTTACCTGTTTAAATTATATTTGTTCAGCTTCTCTGATACTTCCCTTAGCCTGAAAAAAAAAAAAGAAAAAGAAATGAAGATGTTAGATGTTATTTGAGAAATATCCTTCTATTGTACATAACACCCACTTAACTGGCACAATTACAACATGATTTTGCATAGTTGGCAAGGATACTTCAAGATACGACACACTGATTAAATAGAAAATCTGAATCTCACATTTAACTATTAACAATCTGCTGAACAGCAAACAAACCTGCTGACATTACAGCAGGGGACGGTGAAAGTGCATTATTGGAATCAATTTACTACCAGATGCAATGAAGCTTAATATAAATGGTACTCACTGCTCGGAGACTACATCAGAAATGAGGGTACTCAGTTTCAAATCAAGTTTTTGTTTTGAAGGTTTTTTGTTTTACAGTGTTACCCTTCCACCTACTACCTTGCCACAGAATCCTCGTTCTCCTGCATTTTGGTATCTTTTACAAGTCACTATCAGAAGAGTGCCTTGTTACAGTCATTAATAACTTCACACACAAGCAGAGGAAGCAACAGGCACTAACTCTAGATACGTTTTTACTTCCTTCCAATGAGTTTCAATACAGAATCCCACAGCAGACTTGATTTCCACGTTCTAAGGAATCCAAGTACATGCTATGTTTGAGCAAAACAGTAAGCTCCCCAGAACCAAATGGACAGGAAAATACATACGAAAGCCAGCATCAAAAGGCACAAACAAAAAACTGACCAGTAGAAAAAATAACTCGGATAAAACTCATCATTTTCTATGGGATTATTAAAAGTATCACATTTATTAAAAGGGAAACTGTTTCCAAAAGAACCTCCAGCTCAGCTCACTTGTATGGTAGGGCAGCAAAGTGGAAGATAAGAACCCAAAAAGTTGGTCAATCCACAGACTACTTCTGCTTAGCCAGCACAGAGTCCCAAAATAGAAACCAACACAGTAATTCCTACCCTTACCACTGACCTAGAAAAGATGCTCTCATAATACCAGGTAGGCATTTCAGGTAAATCTTGGGCTTCTGCCTTCCAAAATACAAGCAATCTGAAAGAGTTCCTACAGACCTTCCAAACTTTAGCTAGTGTATTTGTGTTATAGAAACTTAAAAAAAAAAAAAAAAAAAAAAAATCAAGAGATGAAGCCTGTAAAATAAAAGTCTTCCTAATGGAAGACTCTTCTTCATTATGTTTATCTTAATACCAAGATTAGTTATCAAGTTAGGTTATCCAGTAACCAACTACACAGCACCTGGGGGGAAGATGGAGAATGGAGGGGAGAAAGAAACCACATCTGTTAGAGAAACAAAATAATTTATGCTGATAGAAATAGCTTTACACTCAATACAAGCACAAAATAGAAGTATCCCAGTGAAAGGGGAGCAGGCAGGAGGCAAACACTGGCAGCCACACTCTGCACTCCCAGCCAAGCTGCTGCTCTTCCAGGGGGGCAGTGGCAGCATCCCAACTACCAGCCACAGCTTCTTCACACAGAGAAGGGAAGATTCCGTGAAGGCCGCGTCCAAAAAGCGACTACTGAACATAGACTTCATATTCCACCATATACCATAGAAGGTACCCCATACCAGTTATGAATTACTGTGGGATACTGAATGAAACCCCAAAGATGAGTGCCACATAGTCTAAATGCTACAAAGTCCTATAAACCAGCAGCGATGTGCTGCACAACATATGGCTAGGTAAACATCCTTGAGGTTTCATGTCTTAAGCGTATCACCAGGAGATTACAAGGAACACTGACTAGGTCTCTGTTAGCATTCCTCCTCTTGGCAAGCAGGAATGGGAAAACCACCTCTAAGTTCACAGCATTGCCTGAAGAAAAGCTGGCAGCACATAAAGTAATGCTTCACTGGGAACAGTTATTAATGGTCTACCCACAACATCTAGCTCCTTTATGAGCTTTATGTCATGACTATAGTAAGAGACTTACCCAATTTGTAAAAAATCTTCACCTTTTTTTAACTTGTTAAAAAAAAAGTGATAGGGAAAACATTCAGCAAGGTAAGAGTTGCATGTTCTATGAGACTGTCAGCAATGCCAGTCTGAAGAGCAGATCTACCTGCAACAAGTCAAGATCAAAAGAGAGCTAACATGGTTCAGAGAGGTTTCTGACAACACCTAGAGTGAGAGAGCAGGTTATAAGCTACAATACTCAAAGTATTATGCTTGCACAAACCTCCCCATCTGTTCTGCAGCTGCTGTATCAGACTTGAACCACAAAGACTTGAATTTGTTACAGAACATCACTAAGTTTAAAAAACACAAATGCCCCGACCAAACGAAAAGCCAGGAGGAGGTCAGTGCCCCGTCCCTGCAGGGGCCTCACCTCATCCCTGTGCTGCCACTGGGGTCTGTGCCAACCACAATCACAGAACTAAGCCCGCTGAAAGGTAAGCATAGAACAACCATGTTGGATGTTTATGCAGAGAATGCGTTTGTGCAATTAAAATTCTAAATCATTTTACAAAAACTGTTTCCTGCAGCGATCCATTACCGTGCTTGCAGAGCTGCTGGGTATTGTGCTACAGACCCTTCACAGGACAAATGCTAAGTGCAGCTTTAAGATCAGGTTAACTGTAACAGTGAGATTCCATCATCTCCACTGATGGTGTCCCAAAAGCAGAAACAGAGGCAGAGATGATTTAATCAATTCTTGCATTAAGGAATGCCAACACTGAAATCTCTTATTCAATCTTTCTTATATCTGATCTCCAATATGAATGTGCAGGGAGGTTAAGCCTTAAAAAGCAAAATCTCATTAAAGGCAGTTAAGCTATTTCAAAGGATAAAGGCAAAAGCACTGTGTGTTTGGCTCACAAGCAGATTTTTGGTGAAATACACTGGACAAAATGTCAGTGTCGATGGCTTCTGTGTTGAGATGCACATTCTTTAAATAGCCCAGCCAAAACTGATGCAAAAATCAGTTGTGAAGAAAGACAAGCAGTCAGCCTGCAGCCATGTCGGGATTTCCCTTATTTCCGTTTGAGCAGCTACAACTTCTAGCTTCTTCAAACTGAGCAGTAGAGAAAGGAGCTACACTCACATCAAGCAACACAAAAGACTCCAGGTCAGGATCACAGGAGCTCAGCCTTCACATGGGGCACTCTATGCACCAGAAGTTATTTCTCTCAAAATACGCTTATCTTTCCAGAGAAATTTATCTGAGGAGCCTTCCATCTGTGCCATCTCACCGCAGAAAATCAAGCAAGGCTCAGAAATGCAAGAGAGCTGCAGAGCAAACTCAGTTCATACTACCAGGTACAGTACTGAAGTTCTTCCGTAAATTTTAAAGCAATTTTACTTAACTTACACAAGTGCTGGAATTCATACAAGTTAAATTTCATTTCATAACTTTTATCCATTTGATAAGAATGGAAGCTTTCTTCATGAAAGTAAGCAAGCTGTCCTAAGATTTAATATAGGCTTTCAACATAAACATTCACCACACTCAGCTTTCAAAATGCATCCCTTGCTGGTCATCGTTGGGGAACAGCCATCTTTCATGAGCACTTTCATCACGCCAGGCTCAGCTCACTGCCCAACAAAGCAACCAGAGGACGTGAGCCAAACTACCTGACCACTCTAAAGATTTTTTTTACTTGTTCCACTTATGCACGTCCATCTTCCTCTCCAAGCCATGTCTTAGGAAACTAGTAGTTAAAAAGAAAGGAAAAACATTTTTGACACTCACTAGACATGTGCAAGACCTTCTTAATCTGGTAAGTATCGTGAAAGCATGATGCACTGTAAATAGAAATCTCATCCAACAGCTGCAGCAAGAATTGCATCATTTTCTCTTCAAAGACTTACTCAACACTGAACAGCAACAAAAAACATTTACAGGTGCTAATATCTAATCTGACGTGTTGCAGCTTTAGGCTAATAAGAGTACATTAAAACAATTAAAGCAATTTCCACCATCTCCAAGATGAAAACCTTCACTGAAGCAGAGGAAGCAACTTTTCACTCTTCTCTGTAACTTTAGCCTAAATTTCTAAGCGTCAACTGCGTATTTAAAGAACACACCGCAAAACTCACTGAAGTGAAACAATCCAAACATGGCATTTAAATACAGAGAAGTAAAGATGTTCCCACACTGTGCATCTCCAGAAAGAAGAAAGCCTTTTTGTGCTCTGCAAATAACACTGTGGAGTCCCAGACACAATATCAAAGGATTCTCTTCATTTTTTCTCCTGAAGTTGTTCCTTTGCAGCATTACAGTATAGGCGAAATCCCTTCAAAGCAAACCTGGCTTTCTGAGGTGCACAGCTCATCACAGCCCTTTTTCTGCTTTGCCAAAAAGTAGATTCTCTCTTCTCCACCCATACTGCAGGCACAGCACTCCAGGTGCTTCCCCTCAGTGCAGCTAGCATTCTGACTCCTCGACAAGAGCTCGTAAAGCAGCACAGTACCTCCTCTTTCACATCTGGCCTACAGCAGTCCTGTTTCAGGGCACACCTTCACTCAATACAGCTTAGTGCCACAAGAGAAGCAGACAGCACACCAGCAAACCCCTGCTAACCTCCCACACCTAATCATCCAGGGAGGGCAATCCCCAACACATGATCTGTCCCCACTACATGGTTCATCTCACTGGAATGCTTCATTAAGGACCTTTAAATCCCTGCTGTAGAAACAGATACAGTTCACCAAAGTCAGCAAATTGTGTCAGTGTCTTTTGGTGGCAGGGAGGGTTGCAGGTAGTGATGCTTAAAGAGAGGTCAAAGCTGAACAGAAAGATCTTCAGACCTTCACTGAAGGTCAGACAACACCTCTGCTTTCTCAAGAGCTTAAAAAAAAAAAAAAAAAAAAAATTAAAACTCAAATTCTTTTCTCATTTTCTCTCCTTTCTTTTTTTGAACTTCTTTGTATTTACCAGAAAGAAAAAGATGTACCTGTGATCATTTTCACAGTTGATAGAGAATGGCAAATCTGCATGTTGAAAACGAAAGAACGTACACAGAGATGTTTAAGAAAACAAAATCTTGCAAGATGAAGAGCAATCCAATTGATCCCACCTTCACCAAAGGAAGCATCACAAATCTGCAACTTCCAGCGATAAGAGTAAGGCCTACAGCTCTCATCAAAACCACTTCCAGATCAGTAAATATTTCTTTTCCAGTTAAAGCTTTGATAAAAGATAGTGTAGAACAGATACTTCTATGTATAAGCAGTGTCAGACTCCACAGAGGAAAATATGTGATGAAACAACATGTAACAGTGTTCGGAGGCCCCAGTTAAGATCCACCTCACCACTGAAATGAAGGCAAACACGCTGCAGAAAGCAATACCACAAAGTCCTGAGCACAGAGCGCTGAAGCTTCCCCAGGAGCTGCTTTCCAGCAACTGCAGCTGTATGGCCATCACAGCCCTGGATCACTTGTGATATTCCCAAGTGTCTACGGTGATGGTTGGAGCACAGAAAAAAAAAAAAAAAAAGAAAAAAGAAAAACCCCAAGCCAATCAAACAAAGTATGCTCCTATGTACTCCTTTCCACTCTTTTTTCCTAAAGACACAGATTTCATAAAGTGGTGAGAGCCTCCAGCAGCCTCCATGCAATCATCTGCCGAGTTACACGACTGCTGTCACAAAACTCAGTTGGCAGACCTCATGGCTGGCAATAAACCAACACTGATAGTTGGTAGCTCCAACACAGTCAACTTCCAAAATAGCATTAATCATCTGAGTGATTCTGGTTTTTATTCCACATTCTATATTATAAGATTTACATAAAAAGTTAAATATCAGAAATGCAGGGGATCAAGGCTATTTTGATGCATCTTTTCTGGCAACAGGTAGCAACTGGCTTACTGAAAAAGAGCTACCCAAATTTCATCTATTTTTGGATACACACAATATAGGAGTCTCCAAGAGACATCTTATGGTATAACATAACAGACTTGGGATTACAAAAACAGCCACTGAGCATGTCTGCACTTCAAGAAGAGGCAAGCTCCATACCTTTCTATGGGTACAACTTCTCTGTCAAATGTACCAAAGATCTTGAAATAAATACAAAACTGCTCTTTTTCTTTTTCTTTTTTTTTTTGTCTCTGGAAGGGAAGAGTGAAGTAAACAGTACTGGGGAACACTGACAAACTCTTAACACTGTGCTCTACATTTTAATTGTCAAAATAACATTAAAATAACACTAGGCCAAAAAGATACCAAATTGATGTGAAAGGTGAATAACTGTTGCTGTAGTGGACTAATCTGTACTGTGACCACTTTCAGTTAAACTGATTAGCTTAAAACCTTGCCCCAAAAACATGCATACCTTGAAAATTACATTTCCATGCTTAATTCAATACTTCCTTACCTTCAATTTTTAATTTCCCGCTTTAAAATCCTCTAGCCACTATAACTAGGCCTTGGCCCCATGTTCTCTGGGGCACAGAGATGCCCACTGAGTGTGGCCTTCTATGTGCGTTAATCAAAACCAAGCCCATATAGGAGTTCACTGAATTCAAGTGTAAAACAATCAACTGAAAACCACACATAGTTTTTCCTATCTGATTTTCTTTCCCTTAAGGTGGCTGTTGAGTTGATACAAGGAAAGACAGAACTTTTAACATAGAATAAAATTAGCTACCAAGACTGCAGACAGTGTAATCACCACTATGGAAAGTACTCCAAAGCCCCCCCCCCCCCCCCATTTTCAAACACATCCCACATTCTATTTCATTTAATTCAAGAACAGCTGACCATAAGTGTTACAGCACAGTTAGAGCACACTGCAGAGCTTGCCATGCTCTGGTACGTCTTTGGTTGCTTTACTGAAGCATTAAGTAACTTCTTACATAACTGTTCAGTACACAATCACATTTATTTACTCAAACTTCAGAAAGTTTAAGAAAAAGGGTATTATGCACATTCATTAAACCCACGTGGCTTAGTTATATATTTATGACGTACCTCCTTTGAGTTTCCACAAAGCATACTTCTGCAAGATTTAATAAACACACTTACTATACCAGAGTTGCCTTAGAAATATGCAATTGATCACAGATTTTAACCTTTAGAAAATAATTAGAACATGGACACTGACTGATAGCTTAGATTTCTCAGAATTAAAGTTGTATGTCAGAGTTGTCAGAAAACACTGCCATCCCTAAAACACAGCTATCAAGATATCAATCCTTACTTCTTCATTGGTAGAATCAACAAAAATGCCCAAACTGCACAGATAATTTGAGAACGAAGAAAAATGAGGCTGTGTTTGTGGCCCAATTGCTATTTTCCTGAGTTCCTCGTGACTGCTCACAACTACTCTCATCCCAGATCACATTCACAGTGCAGTTTCGCATTACAGTAGCCAAAATAAACTTGCTGCTTTCAAAATGGAAGGAACTCAGTCTTGTTTCCTCTTCCCTTGCTCTTCACTCCCATTCTCCCTCCTGCAGCACTTTCCACAATCCTCCCTTGTTCAGTGTAGACTGAACACTACCCTGATGTGTACCCACTCCAGAGTTATACTCATCAATCCACAAAACTATGCTTACTGTAGTTTACCATTGAGCCATTCACTGTGGGATCAGACTCACAGCTGATGGAACATGAGAGGTGAGACAAACAAACCTTTCTCATTCTGTGAGGGCAGTTACTTTGATTTACACTTTCTCATCAAAGTTCCAGCAAGGACATTCACAGTCAATCACACGTGCACTCAAAGGAAACAGCCTTTGGGCCACAGCACAAAATACAGACAGAAAAGGACCCTGGCAAACCAAAGTCCAAACAGGCACGGACAATGTATGTGTAAGTAACCTCAGACAATCAGCCAAGTATCAAAGGATGCTCACAAGTAAACTCTGAGCAGCTAGTGAGAAATTTGCCTTGGAAGTTATGAAGTATACATACACGCAATTTATTTAAGCTGTTTAAACAATAGAAGTTAAATTAGTTTAAGTGTGGAATAAATCATATTCTTATTTACCAACTAAATTAGAATGAGGCTGCCCAAAGATAAGTCGGATTTCTTATTCAGATCTACAAGGAAAAGGAAAAAAAAATGCCTCACACATTTAAGAAAGTAAAGAAAGAATGTGCAGGCAGAATTTCGATGGAACCTACTTCGGTTCATAGATGAAGATGATAATAAACTGAAGAACATGCTCAAGTTCCCAAACTATTCTCCTTAAGCAATACTGAAATCAAGAGATCAAACATTAATGCCCTGCTTTCTACTGCATGAACCTCACTGGTGGTACAAACCTAAAGTCTGGCAATAATAACACCTTGACAGCCCTGCCATTCCCTCACTCCAGTCTAGAAGAAGTCGGCACATCTCCAGTCACTGAAGCTCATGAAGCAGTTGTAACTCATGGAATTCAAATGCCATATTAGCAATGTTTCCCCACAAACAAACACACCTATTTCTCTTAGAGGTAAGCTAATTTCACTTGTGCTACACTAGATTAGGAAGCAGTTTAAAGCATACCAAAATAAACCACTGACCGGAGCTCAAGTAATTACAGAAGGCTGCAGTAGTGCACCCCTCCCTCTCCTGGGCAGGAAGTCTCCCAGTAGGACCGAGGACATGGAAGATGGAGCTCTGGACTTCAGGCACTTGGAACATTCCCTCTCCTGCAGGCATCTGAGGCCAGGACACAGCTCCTCATCCCTGCTGGCTTCCTGCACAGAGCCACACCACACCCTGCCCCAGCTCCTTCCAGCAACATCTGCTAGGGATTTTTAACTGATTTGTTCATCAGTATACGCAGAGGGGATAGAAAGTCTGCTGGAGCAGCAGCCCACGCATCCATTCTTCACTCGCCCATTATTTGGAAATGATGCTTTTGGGTACCCAAGCAAGGAGACACACAGGCACAGCTTAAAAGAATATCTCTTGCCAGGTACTTTTTTCATGGAGGCTGATTATCAGAGAGCATAAGCAACATGGACTATGTAAATTTAGAATGCGAGTTCATTTCTCAGTTTAGACATGGCCTAAATTAAGTAACGTTCAGATAACAGAGAAAGGCACTGAATGTATTAAGGGAGAATAAACTCACTTAGAAGCAAGAGACTTCTTTCTTCCCTCAAAGCTGACTGCGCATAAATACCCACAGAAGCCCAGAATGAGCTTTCTCAGTCCCATTACTTACTTCAAAGAGCGTACCGTGAGAAAACATATTTCATACCACTCACCTTACATTCAGAATACCCAGTTTAACTAAATTCATTAGGTCTCACCTTCACAGGGGAGAAAAAAAGCCTATTAACCATGCGTCAATAACCACTTCAGAAATGGCATCTTACCTTCTTTATGCTGTAACTCGAATGGCTTAGCTGATGAAAATTTTCTTGTAAGAAAGTAATAGCAAAGGCAAAGCCTTAAGACAAATCCTGTCCTTAACGGGAGCTCGTGTTCAGAAAGCCACAAAGCCTAATGCAAGGTGAAAGACTTCCCTTTCCACACAGCAGCAAGTTCAGCTGCTCCTGTGAGGTTTCATAACAGCCAAGAAATGGTTATTTGTCATCATTATACTCATTTCCTACCCTAACATAAAATAAAAAAAATAGGAAACAAACCAAAAAAAAGCCATTAACTAACACTTGGTATCTATCCAATTGCGTGCCAAGCTTCCTTTACAAAGTGCGAAGTCCCCAACCCTGAAACATACATGGAACAGGTGGATAACCAATAAATATATTTAACTCACACTGCAACAGAAGCTAGGCATCTCCTTTTCAAAGGTTAAAGTAATTATTTACGTCCCAAATGCTTTATGAAGTTGTTTCTTAAACTGCAGGTCATACTGATTTTTCCTCACATTAGAGCTTTCATATTCAGTTCAAACAGAATGCTGGGGTTGGGGAACCCCAAGTTGCCCATCTTCCCAAATAAATTTACCAGAAAAGTCTTAACTACTTCATCCAAAACCCAAGCACAGTCTGTCACTCAAGGATGGTTGGACAGGGTGTTCCTGTGGGCCTTTTTCAACCTTATTGATTCCACGATTCTAGGATTTCAAGCGAATGAATCCTAACAGCTTCAGCTTCAGAAGCAAACCTAACAGTGCACTCCATGGGCTTCTTCCAGTGCAGCTAGCTTCTGAACATCTGAACAAGCACCATGAACAAGCAAACGTTGGAAGCAGAGAGAATTCCAGTGACCACCATCAAGACACAATGCTAACCATTTCCAAAAATGCTAATTAAGGAGTACTGTCCCATTACACCTGTGCAATCAGGAATCTTCCGAACTGTTGGGTTCTACAGTTACTTTTTCACTGCTCTCCAAGTTGCTGCATGAGTAAAAGGGATACCTAATTGCACAGAAAAGTGATTAAAAAGTGCAGGACAGAATGACATAAACTGCACCAAACCCAGCTGAAGAGAACTGCCACCTCATATTGTGGAGACAGCGTAAGAACAATACTTCAACAGAAGGATGCTTTCCAAATTCAATTCACCCACTTACCATATCTACAAAGATGATTAAGCATAGTGTTATCAAATACTTTCTTATAAAAAATTGAAAGCCGTCAAGTATCCTGAACACATCAAGAAAACAGGTTTTAAACGTGATTACTGCATCCATGAAAGGAACATAATCAACCATGTTCTTTGTGCACTACTAATGAACTTACACAACAAAGAGTCATAGTCCCCAGCTCAGATTTTAAGATGTGATCATTACTCAGAAAGCAGATAGGAAACAAGTCAGGCTATGGCCACCATATGCAGCACTGACTGTAATGGGCAAAGGGTGGAAGAAACATCATAGAATGAATCATAGAACAGCCTGGGTTGAAAAGGACCACGAAGATCAACTAATTTCAATCCCCCTGCTACGTGCAGGGTCACCAATCGCTAGATTGGGCTGCCCAGAGCCACATCCAGCCTGGCCCTGAATGCCTCCAGGGATGGGGCATCCCATCATACAGAAATGATAAGTTCCAAGATCCTAACTGCTACTTGCATAAATATGAAAATTCATTAAGCTCTCTTGATCCTGATCTATAGGGACAGAACAGCTACTGCTAACACTGACCTGGCATTTCCAGCACCCTATTTATAAATCGTTGCAACTTCACTGCACTATAAGTTCTGAAGCACAGCCACCACACTTGTAAAATGACACTTATGAAATAGAAATGTATGCCTTGCAGCTCAGATCAAGAGCTACCTGATTTTTTCTGAATAAGACACTACTTCAGGGCACCTCTACTGCCTTCTCCACATATTAATTACCACACCTGATGAAGCTTCCTGTATCAACCAGAAGTCACAAGTGCTGCTGCTGCATTAAGGAGCAGAAAAAATAACTTGGGAAGCATTATGAAGACTTCAGGGCCACCATATTAAATGGTAAGTCAATAAAACACATAACATTAAAGAAAAAACTGACAAGCTCTCTCACTCTAAACAAGGCACGATAATTACATACTAAATGTTTTCTAAAAGGTCCATCAACATTAAAAAATAAAAAGAAAGATAAGGAAAAAACACTGGGGTCCTTCCAAGTTGAAAGTCCTCAACCACTGCCCTAAGTGAAAACAGCCCAAGGAGGAAACAGAACTCCTAGCACAGCATCACCTGTCTGTCTGTCACTCTAAGGGTGCAAGATGCATGCCAAAGCTGTGTGGCAGCCAGCAGGCAGCCAAGCAACCCCCTACAAATGGGCAGGCCTCCTCTGGATCAGGTCCTGAAAAACGCATCAGCAGGTTAACAAATAAACAAAAACATCACATTGAGATGTTTCAAGTCCAGGACCCGTTTCCTTTCCCTCTGTAAGGGCAGGGATGATGCAGTTTGGCAGAAGTTTTATCTCTATGATGACCTATTTTCCTTGCCATAAGCTCTGGGACCTCAGCTGTGCATTAATGGAGATGTCTCAGCAGAGATTTGTCACTTCTCCTAATGCAAAGTGCCAACAGCAGCAAAGTTAGCTGGACCCTGACCTACCCTGCAGCCTGGTCAGATGAGAAACCAGAGGAACGGCAATATAAGCCTGCACTTCTATAAATTATAATTATCAAGAAGATATTTATAAAAAACAAGCAACACTTTTCAGCAGTGTAAAAAAAAATAAATTTAAGTCTTTATACAGAAACGATTAAAAATCCAGAGCTATTTGCACATATGTCTCTAAGAAACAAAGATTAGGACCTACACGTTCTTAAGAACGACGAGGTAAGCGCAGCGGTGGCATTTACAAACTACGATGCGGGCTGACCGCGATTACTGCAGGAAAACACTGGGCTGCAACGCACAGTGCTGTCAAATCCGCACCAAGCAGGCAGGAGACCTCGCTCCCAAGATGTATTTCCTCCCGAGTGCTCCGCTTTGGCCCCCTCCGCGGCGACTAACAAAGTTGGCCGCGAGGTTTCCCGGCCGATCTTTGCCGAGCAGCCCGCAGCGGCCATCAGGAGGAGCCGGGCCGTGCCTTTATCGCCTCAGCAGCCGCACAGCCCGGCAGGCAGCGCGGAGCGGAGCAGAGCAGCACAGCGCAGCGTAACGCAGCCATCCCCCCGCACCGTTACGGCCGCCCCGCATTGCCCCCCCCCCCGGCCGGGGGGTTCTCGGGGGGGGGGGGGGGGGGGGGGAGGGGAGGGGGGGCAAACTTTGGGGCCAAGGCTGCGCAGAGACAGGGGTTCTGGTCGAGGCGGGCGCCGAGGCCCCCCGGGACAGCCACCAGGCGGCCGTACGGGAAGAGGGGGGATCCCTCCGCGCCTCCCGGAGCTCCCCGGTCCCTCCCCCGCCCCGCCGGGGGCCGAGCCGCGCCGGCGGCCCCTCCCCTCCGCCCCCCGCCGCGCGGGGCCTGCCCCTCACCGGTCATTGAGCTGATCCTCGGTGCCCGGCAGCGGGTGCACCACGAAGTGGATCGAGGTCATGGTCGGCGCCGCCGCCGCCGCCGCCCCCCCCGGCGGCGGGAGAGAGGGAGGCGGGCGGGCGGGGGCCGGGCACACAATGGGGGCGGGGGGGAGGGGGGCGCTCGGCCTCCGGCCCTCCCCCGGGAGTGCTCGCAGCCGCCGGCGGAGCGCCGGGCTCGCTGGGAGACGTGCAGGACTCGAAGGAGATCCGGCTAAGCTGCGTCGGCGCCGGGAAGAAGCTCGTCCCGCACCGCGCTCACACACGCGCCGCCATCTTAACTTCCAGCGGGCCCTTCTCCCTCCCTCCGTGCGCCGAGCCGGGCGGGGCGGGGCCGCGTCGCGTAACCACGCTGCAACGCTCGCACCGAGTGGCGGACGCGCTGCCGGGCGGGGCCGTTTCACTAAAACCGCCGCCGATAGGTAGGCGGCTCGCGCCGTGCGCGGTGACGTCATGCGCGGGGGCCGTAGTAGACCACGTGACGGGGGGCGGCGAGAGCCTAGCCCGCGCCTCGGGGAGACCCGCGCGCCGCCCTTCCCCCACCCCCCCCCCCCAGCGTCCTCTCAGCCCCGTGCCTGGCGGGCCGCCCGCGGCTCTCGGGGGTGGGGTTCGCCGCCCTTGTGCCGGCCGTGGGGTTTCCCTGCCCTCTCGCTGCCTGCGCTGGGTCGTTTTCCGGAGCTGACGGCGCGTGTGTGACTCGCGGCGGCGCGGCCCGGCCGCTCCGTGACGGAGTCGCCCCTCACGCTTGAGGAGCGCGCGGCCGTGCGGCGCCGAGAGCTCCGTCCCACAGCGCTGAGCGGGAAGCCGCGCGTAACGCCTTGCCATCTCACTTCAGTGGAAACTGAGTAACAAAGTCAGCAAAACGCGCGCTTATCCTTATAGAAACCAACACCTGGGCCGGGGCTGCACGTGTAAACTATTCAGATTGTCGTTAAGGCAGAGCCTAACAGGTTTCTAGCGATACACGGGGCGTGGAGTGTGATTGATTCTGCTCTGTGCTGAGACAACACGGTAGCTGTGCTTTTAGAAACGGGCAGATGCTTTTCTTTTTTCTTCTTTTCCTGTTAGAACAGAGCTAGGACCTTCTGGATGACTTAACTCATAGCACAGCATTTGTTTTGTTCCGTTTTATTACCACTGCTGACGATTTCCCTGAAGTATTCCCGTTGTTTATTGCAGTGGGAGATTTCTTCTAAATCGTCACAGCCTCAGCCATTTTATCACAATCTCTGGCGTGTTCCAACAGTCACCTAAAAACTTGGCAGCTCAATTTGTATTTATTTTATTTTCGACAGACAGTAATTGCATATTTGCTTTTAACAGTTATTTCTCTTTTTTGTCGAGCTGTTGGGCTAAGTGAAGTCCTGTGGTAGGTCTTGCTGCAACCTTGGGCGTGTTTCTACTATATTTAGTGGAACTTGGGAAGATACAGTTAATTTATGTTTGCTCCCGGGATTAAAACCTAGTTTCCAAAGCATTGACATTTCCAAATAACATGACTTGTTCAATGGAGTTCTCTTAAGGGTTGGGCATAAGGATGAGATTTCAATTACTTTCAATTACTCTATTCCTTCCGCCCTTCACAAGCAAGTCTTAAAAGTTAATGGGGTATGGAAACCTATCAGATAAAGGACAGGAAAAGAGCTGGAAAAGTCCAAATGGAGCATATGTCTGTTAGGGCTCAGCAGTCTGCTGCTGACATTTCTAAGTAGTCGTTTTCTGTGGCTTTACATTATGACTGAACCTCAGTTTTAGCCATTGCCTATGGCTGTGCCAACACAAACACTCAGCATAAGCAAAAGGGAAGAAAAAATTGATTCCACTGGAACTTGTACTCAGATCCAGAATAAACTTCAGTAATGCAAATCTCAGCTTTTATTGTTCACCCCAAGAGTTTATACCTTGTTTCAAATGGCAGATAATCCCAAATGTAGATGAGAGGACATCAATCCTAATGTTTAGCTGACATTTGTTATTCTGATGTGAATGTGTAACACAACGAAAGGTTCAGCATACTGTCAGAAGCACCTTAGAACAAGGATGAAAGACTACATTTCACCCGCTGACCTCTGGAATGTCTCCCGTTATCCGCTGGTGTATTTCTTATGTAAGAATCACATAGGTGATGGTGTTAGTTGGACCTTTGAATCCTCTGAAATGAATCCAGATAGAGTTGCTTTCTGATCGTAGGACTGTTCATTCAGTCATGTTTGTTAAGGACTTCAAAATAAATTACTTTTCCTAAAACCTTTGGGTTGTCCAAGTCTGCTGGATGACAACATCCAAAAAATTGTATTTACTAAGTCATGAAAAAAACTCAAGAACACAGCCACATTTTCTTGCTTTACAAAGTGTGTTTTTAAGACAGGACTTCTGTCTTGGCCTAAGAAATTCAGTTCCCTTTGTTGCACAACTCTTCTGCACACAAATGTTGCTATTTTCAGGCCTACTGATAACAGAGAAGCTTCCTTGTGAAGGTGCAGCTATAAATACACCAACACCCAACCAGCAGAACAAGTTTCTTGCTGGTATTTTTGTTTAATTTGAATTTTTGCCAGCTTGGAAATGCCATATAAATTAACTCCTGTGGACTTACTGTGGTCATGTCTGAAATTGGAACTTTGACAATTGTCAGCATCTGAAGTTCTTGGAATCTGAGAAGCACGTGGTGTGGAAGGGACTTCTGGAGACCGTCCTGTGAAGCTCTCTGCTGAAGGCACACCCAGCTCAAGTGGATGGGAAATTTCCACCAGAAACATCTTCTGAAAAATGTGCAACAGGGCAGGATTATTCCCAGCAGCTTGCTCGACTCACTCCACAGCTACAGGTCTGGTGGTTTCTATTGCAAATCTGTTAGTCCTGAAGGGAGGGAACTCGGTAGAAGTGGGAGGATTGGAGTAGAAGGGACTTTGTTCTGTAAACAGTGGAAGCAGATGGTGGCGCGTGTGCCATCGGCAGTGGTACCTATGGCTGATGCAGCACATTGATGTAAGGGAAGAGGCCCCGAACAAAAGCAAAAGCCTCAGGCATCCAAGGAGGACACTACTGTGCATCTTCCAGGCTGTTAACTTAGGATGTCAACAAAGATGACATGAGGCTGGCAGCTTAACATGATATTTTGCCATGGAAGAAATGAGGCCGACGTTCTTGGAAATGTCAACAAGAGTGCTCCATAGGAAACTTCAGCTTCCAGATGATTCCCAAGACTGAATAGAAGCTTCTAGAGTGATCAGCAAGGTGCACTACAAAGAAAGAAATCTTGTTCCTACCACCTTGTGCTACAAACCCAAGCAAAGAAAGTCCCTTGCTACTTCTGTCTAGATACAGAGTAAGAGTATTTTGTTTGGGGTGGGAATATGAAGTTTTAAACCACATCAGTGTTTTTTGCATCACTTAAACTAGCTGTCCATTGTTTGTGAATTAACACTAGGAATTAAAAAATTCCAGGCGTGGAGGTCTGTGCTGCTTGTCATTTGCTTTCTGCTGTCTTGGGTTACATTCTGTCGTGCTCTCATCTCAGATTTTAATAGCCTGATTTTTTTAATATGTTGCTGACATGATAGCTGGAACTTCATCTTGATGCCAAGAGATGCCAGGTATTGTTTATAATCTCTAATTTTCTGACTTGTATCTGGCTGTATAGTGACAAGGTTGCTGTAAGCGAAAAATCATTTCTTTGTTCTCTCATCAAAATGATTCTGGTCTTGAGGAAGAATTGTTGTTTGAGGCCACAAAAAAAATAAGGTAGTTTAGTAAGGCTCAGAGTCGATGAAAACTTGTTTCGCATAAGTTTTTTCTTATAGTGGGTCTGGTAAAGTACGTGTCATGGCTCTCTGCTCTGGATTCTCCAATAACTAAAAAACATTGAAATCTGCTGCATTCTTTCCCTTCATTGGGTCAGTGAAGCTAGCAGAGGCCTCTGAGACCAGCCAAAATTTGGCTGAAAGAGGCTTAGATGTTCAGAAATTAACGTGGTGAGCAAGACACATGTACACAGTCTGCTCATGTAGTGCTTGCTACCACACACAGACTATAATGCATCCGTTTGAAATCAAGTGATAATGCAGATACCCGATCTCCTTTCCCCTTTCTTGTCTCATCTGCTTGGCATTTCCTCCCCCAGCTCTGCAGTGAAGGACTCCTGGATTAGAAATCAGAATTCTACACCCAGTTTTTCTTTCTTTTGTGTGCTCAGAGTTACTTTCTCCCAGCTAGGGAGTGTGTCTGGAATTGAGGTGAGGTCTCTGCCAGTACTCAGTACAATTTGTAGATCCACTTGTATCTGGCGGAGTGCAGTTTTGTTTACTGCCCCTAAGCCCTCACTTGGCATTGCAGCTCACCCTTGTTAGTGACCCCTTACCTGCATCCCCCTCTGCCAGCTCCCACAAGGACACATCTAAATACGTTTTCCTTCCAAGCAGGCATCCAGGATGTCTTCTTGTCCAGGCCCAGCCACAAAGTTTGAGTGGTGTCTTCCATATATGATGAACTGACCCATCCACCAACAAATGTGACTGAGCCTGAGAAGAGGAACTCACCAGGCTTCCTGGGCATTTTGCAGGAGCTGAACTCCCCCAGAACAGTGGCCATGGACAGCAGCACTTCTGTGCTTGGCAGGCAGTGTGTAGAGAGCACACAGACACAGTGTACGTGGTGGATATATTTCTGTGGCATTGTGTCATCTGGCAGATGCTTCTATGCAGGCAGTGAAAAAGTGGGGTTTAGCTTGTTTGCATCAAACTGGATTCCTCTAAGATTCCATTGGGTTGGATTCCTTACTTTTGCCTTAACCATATTTACCTTCAGAAATGGCACCTTTGAAAAAGAATCACCTTGATTCATGTACTGTCTTTAGAAATGATTGCAGTGTCAGTTTGTTGCTGGCAGTGGAGACCTTGCAGTCCAAAATCAAGTGAATTATTCCATGGGCTCCGATGGAGCCAGGATTTAACTTTCTGTGTGCTAATCTGTTTTCTGGCCTCTGGTCCTCTGTCATCAAACAATCACCTGCCACTGACAGCTAATTATAATACAGAAAGAAAGAGGAGGTGATTCTCACATTTATTTTCGATTCCACTTTAAAAATAATTGAAATTCCAGAGTTTCAAGAGGAACCAACAGTGGTGACCAAACACCCACCCCACATGCATGTTGGGTGCTCATGCTGAGCAGTCCAGCTGTGCCACCAGCAACAAACATCTGCCAGCTTGTCCAGAGCATTAGTCCCCTTTCCGAAGCATGGGTTTCTGTCCAGTTTCACCCCAAAGGAGGCAGGACTGAGTGCTCAGACGGTTGAAATGGCAGCAGGAAGAGTGAGCTGAAGGCCAGCTTCAAGTTGAGACTCCTGATGTGAGCGATAACACAGGCACACGCAGAGGAAGCTGAGCTGCTTGTGGAACAGCTCCTGAGTAGCCTCCGTTTACAGCTGGCATTTTAAGCAAACCAGAAACTGTGTCATTTGATAAGTGATAAACTGTGGCTGTTTGGGAGAAATTTGGCCTCTGTGGAATGAGAGTACACAGAGGCTGTAAATTTGCATGCCCTTCTGAAATAACTCTTTCATATTGTCAGCCAGAGGCTTTGGCTGAGGGCATACAGGTGTGCTTTTGAACACAGCACTCCAGCAGTGAAAAGCTCATCACTCGGACCTCTCCATTCTCTTTAAATGATGGGCTTTGCTTTCAGGAAAGATCTCACTGTTCTGCTAGCAATCTTGTGAGCGTTTTCTTTCCCTTTAAGTCACCAAGGACATTTACACAGAACAGGAAGGCTGGTTTTTGAATGTTCCTCTATCCCAGTAGCATATTCCCAAGCTGAGAACATAATTGCACCAGGTCATCTTAACCAGTTGCACAAGCGATTAAATGTCAGAAAAATATATGTTGATTCCCATGAAGAGAGACAGCTCTAACTGATGGAAGTCCCATGAAATGAAGCTTTAGGATTTCTGTGGTAATGATGCTGAAGAAAAAAAAAAAAGCAGGAAGAAAGGCAGTACAGAGAGGCCAGAGAACTGCTTCTGCAGTTACTGAAATGAATGGAATAAAGCAATCCTGAATAAATACTCTTTTCCTTTGCAGTGGGGAGGGACAGTATTAACTGGTGGATGAACATTTTATTGTGGATAACAGCAATTACAACACCTGTCTGTGGTTCACACCTGTGTATGTGTTGGGTGTAGATGGGCGGGTGGCTAACAGGAAAAAGCAGGCAAATTTGCAAATACAGAATTACCTGCTAGTACCTGAATATACACCTGCAATCGGTATTGCCTCATGCTGTAAACTGAAATGAACTGGGGTGTTTATAGATGTATCAGGCTTTAATTTGGGCTGAAATTCTTCACACTGTGCACTGCCATTGGCTAAATTTTGGCTGGAGTTCAGTTAAAAGGGTTAGCTGTTGCAAAAGGTGATGACAGACAAAGATGTCCCTAGATCATCTCTGAAGCACTTTATTAAAAACTGTGCCACTGAAGTCTGAAGGAGAGCATTCAGAAAGGAGGGCATCACATGAAAGGTCAGAGTTCACTTGAATTTGGGTTATGAGCACTGGACAAAAGAAAAGCTGAGCTAAACGTGCTGTGCAGAAGCTTGTTAGCGTTTGACAGATCTATTCACTCAGGATTACATATGTTCTCTCATCCTTTTCCCCATAAACAGCCTGCACGTGCCGGATCTGCCTCCAGCTCTCCACAAAGCTGCTTTGTGTGCCTGCAGGGATGGGGCTGAGGCCTTCCTGCCCCCAGGTGCTCCTCCAGGCAAAGCACCAGTGGAAGAGGAGCGTCATGGAGAGAACCTGCATACATTGAGAATGCTTTTTTGGTGTTGCCTGGTTTCTGGGAGTGAATTTGTTTGGGTACAGTGGGTACTGATGTGGGATCAGCCATGCTCCAGTGGTGGCCATTGCAGATGGGTTCAAAGTTAAATGTGTATTGGAGCATTTGGTTTCAGATTTCTTAGGCTTTTAGCGTTTAAAACATGCTGAAATGCCAGGTGAGGCATCTCCTACACAGGCAAGCGTCATTGCAAGAAGAGACCATTCTTTACATCTGTCTCCTAAAACAAGGGAGCAAGGAGCTTTGAGGCATGCAGCTCAGCCAGCAGCAAGCACCTCAAGCCCTCCAAGCTGGGGGTGGGAGTCACATGCAGACAAGAGACTTATAGATCTGTCAGCAGAGCCATAGTGCAGTTCAGCTGCGCTCCTGGGAGCTGTGTCCTTCCCTGGGATCTTCCGGGGACTGTGGGACACCTCAGTGTGAGCACAAGAGCTGGCTGGGGGCAGCCAACATGGCACCGGGGAAGAGCGCTCGAGGCTCTGCAATAGCAAAGAAACAGCAGCTCCCTGTAAAAATTGGTTTTGCAAGCCCAGTTGAAGACTTCAGACAAACACACTGAACTGAACCTTCTTGTTACGTGAAATGTTAATATCTACCGCTTATTTCTGAAGCGGTGTTTTAGATTTTATTTCCGAGACAAAAGAGTCATTTTAAATTATGCAAATGAGCTGCCAAATGCAAGGCATTATGCAGATTTCTGGAGGCATGCAGCAGAGAGTTAACTCTTTGTGCTACAGCTTGCTGCCAAGTGCCTGAACAATAGTACTGCGTGAACACTCGTCAGACCTCACAACTGTAACAATGATTGTCCTACAACAGGACTTGTGACATGAGGCTAACCCTTGTGCACATGGTGATTAACTATTGGTTTTACATTGACATAGGAGATAAAATTGCTGCAGTGTTCACCTTGCATTCCTGTCCAGCACAAGCTGTATCCAAAATCAGCCTGGAGAAGTGTCATGGCTGTTGGTCACTGTTTGATATGAGTTGTTTGTGGAGTATTTGAAGTGACTGTCATGGGAGAAAGATTAAATTGCCTTTTCAAGCATCAGCAACTCTGAAAACAACTGGCAGTATCAAGAAGTCATCCCGGCTCTCTGGATTGGCAACACAAGATAAAGGAGCAGCTGTGACTTTCTGGAAAGGAGCGTTATTTAAAGAGCTGCATGTTGTGGTGGTTCGTGAATTCAATAGCTCATCATCCCACCCAGATATATAGGTAGTGAGAATGACTCTCAACCAATAACAGATGGGTTTTTATAGAAATCCAGGTCCTGATCTTTGGAATCTTTGGAATCTTGCCCTGGTCTCTGCAACTGATGCCAACAGCTGACATAGCTGCACTGGTGCAAACATTGGTCTTAAGCGAGAAATACAATGGTTTAGAGCAGTGAAGCATGACAAATACCAGGATTTGGCAAATTCCCAATGCACACAGGAGTGTATGCACAGCTAATCTCTGGTGAAGATGCCTGCTGCAGAGGTAAGCCAGTCATAGCAGCAGCCCAGCCTGGTTTCACATAGAGTGGCTTTGAAAGGACTGCTTCCAAGCCCAGCCACGCTCAAGTGGGACATCAAGCTCCACCAGCACGTGTGTGTTCAGAGTCAGGCAGCTGCAGTTCCAACGGAGGTCTGCATGCACGAGAGCCTGACCTCACTTTTCCTCTGGCACAGCAGTTGCTCATAGCTGAGGGAGAGCTCCCAGAACAGCACAGGGCCAATGAATACACAATGGCACTTGCCATTCATCTTCCAGCTGCTAAATGATGCAGGGGTATCTTCCCCCTTTGCTATCTTTGAAGAAGTATGTGTTTGTGCAGTGAATAACTTCAGTAGCAAACAATGTTTCACAGCTCCTCCAGGAGACTGGGGCAGTTTGGGTTCCTCTAATTTGCATGCCTTCACGTTCAAACTCAGGTTTGTTGTGCAGACATAACTGCTCACTCACTTCCATTTTAGCTAAAGGTGTCGGAGCAAGCTGTTAGAGCTGGCACAACATCCTGGATAAACACTTCAGTGGCTTCAAACCTGGATGCTATCAGTGCATTGACAGTTTTAAACTGAATGCACTTGTGGCCACAGAAAGGTTAGCAAGGGTTAGCTGCTTTGGTTTGCTCTCACGTATTTGAAAAGAGTTGTCCAAAGCACAGAATCAACATCTGTTATTTCAGACAGGCAAAAGGAATAAATGCAGAGATTAGAAGAAATATTGGTCCCATGTCTTCTTTAAAAATTGAAAAGAAAAAAAGAAAAAAAAAGAACCTGGAGTTTTTAATTGCTCAGCGATTTGAGCAATAGAGCTGGTTAGTGTAAAAAGTAAGAAACCCATCACTTCTAATAAATATTTTGGGGATTTGTTAGTTTTGGAGGGAGCAGCTGAAAAGGATATAAATCAGACAGTACTGCTGCTACTGTGCTTGCCCTGCCTGCTGAAAAGAGCAGAACTTGTTTAAATAGGCAGAAGTGCTGTTTTATGAAAGCCCACATCTCAAAACAAATTTGAGCACAAAGACCATGAAAGGAAGTTGCTAGGAAACCTCTACATTGCATTTGTGAAGTCTGCAATGCAGGCACCTGTAAGAGAATTGTAACCACCTGCCAGCCTGTGTATTTCCCAAAAAACAGTGTGCGAAACTGCAGTCCGCATTCATTTCCTTAAATGAAACCTCAGGAAATGCCTCACAGTCCATGTTAAATCCGTGCAGCTTCATGGGGCTGTGAACCATTCCAGGAGCCATCACTGATGACCAGACGTGAAGGTCCCGCCCACATTGCTGCCAAAGCCCAGACCTCTGTGTTCACATAGCTTTGCTGGCTCATGCCTGCAGTCATCTTGATTATGTTCTTAGGAAATATACTTGTTTCCTGTGAAATTATGCTGTAACCTTGCCAGTGCTGGGATTCAAATGTGGTAGCTTTCAGCCAGGGCAGTCCTTTGGAGGCAATCCCATGCAGCCCCATCTCTGTGGCACTTGGCCTCAGGATGGTTTTTGCCAGCAGATGTTTCGTGTGAGCTTGTTGCTGCCCCTGGTATGGCTTCTTCCTGCATGAGGATGCTTCAGAAAGCTAAGGTGAATGAACTGAAAATGGTAAGGCTGCAGGTCCACTGAGTCAAATGGCAATTATTGCCCAAATTTCTACAAAGTAGCCATAATTATGAGATCTTAATTGTTTAAACTCTGGATTACTTTCCTATGGCTACATCTTAGCTGAACATGATCATTCAAGCCTGCTTTTTCAAGGCAATTGATATCTGAAAGATTGGGAAATCATCAAGAACATATTTTTCATTCATCATTAATTAATCTGTCAGTACGACTCGTGACTGGGATAAGACACATCTGTATCTCAGGTATTGCTAGGATTGCTCATCTATGCACTTTGTCAACAGACTTCCAAAGATATGAGATGTGAGGCACGTGAGTGCTGTGAACATCATAAGCAAAGCAGGCTGGCCATGGCTGAAGTCTCAGTGAACTTCCCATATGTGGGACTCCTGTGATACCGCAGTGCTGGCAAATCCCCTCCTGCCCATGTACTTCCTTTCTACGTCACCACATCACCACAGCCTGCTCAGCACGTCCCCTAGTCCTCCATCTAGTGAGGTGACCTGGCACAGCTAAAAGCCCTTAGCACACAAAAGCTGAGCCTTGGGATCTGCACTCCTTCAAAGAACGCAATACATTAAGAGAAACCAGGAATGTGTGCTAGGCCTGAAGATGTTCTTTTGAAGAAAGTTTCCCTTCAAAACACAGGGACTCACTTCACAGCAAGGAAGGCACCCTGGAGGAGATGTACTGATATGCAGTATGTCAAGTGCAGCTGTTAAAGGATTCTGCATTCTGCTTTGTATTGGCCCTTGACACATAAAAAAGAAAGATCCAAATCTTCAGTTTAACTTTAAAAAAAGCTGTTAGGAAAGCCTTTTTTACATAACGTATAATTAACACATAGAATCAGCCTTGGATATTACTGACAGGTTTAGAGTAGCTTTGCACTCGATGGTCGTTTGCTGTGTGACTGTGTTACTGGGTAGGAAGAGCTCTAAGACATTATAAAGTGGAAGACACCCAGCTATTAGTTATAAAAAGTATATATTTTTTCTTCCAATATATGTTGTGGAACATCAACATTTTGCAAGATCTACAAATACATCTGGAGCTTTCCTAGTTCATCCTAAGTTTCCTAGTTAATCCTAAAAGATTACAGACTTGCACAGAGAACTTTTCCAATGGTGTCAGCTAGAGGAATACTGCATCCAGAAACTCTCAGCTCCCATACTTTGGGACAGAGAAAGCAGCATTCATTTCACCTGTTTTGCAGTGTGAGTGCCCACACCTGAGCTGCTTCTTGGCACCTTCTTTGCAGCCAGCTGGGAGAAATAGGGACCTGACTGGCTTAGCTGCACATTAATCATGCCCTGGGATCATCTCTCTTTCTTCATTGCCTCAAAAGAAATTCAGATGGGAATGGATGTGTGTTCTGTAGAGGTTTGATGGGGACTGCATAGGCCTGGTCAAAGTGACTGCTGGCTGCAGGTGGGAGCTGTCTGTCCCTGCCCAGCTGCCTGTGGTGCCCCTTCGAGAGGCACAGCTGCCCTACAGCAAAGTTGTGCTCCTGGTGTGAATCACCTTTGCAGTCACCTGGGAACGTGCCACCACACACCTCCCCACATTCACCTGTTGCTGAGCAGCACCCAGGCAAGTTATGCTTCCAAGGCAGAGCTGCTGAGAAGCCAGGAGAACAGGAAAGGCAGGCTAAAATGCAGATGTTGTAGGAGGAAGAAGTGACTGGCATAGCAGCAAGAGCTGCTCATGAAGCCCAGTAGTACCCATACAGCTCACATCAGAATGCAAGGCAGCAGCACAGTCCTCCTTGGAGAGACTCTTCCCCTGAGCATCCAGCACAGGCGGTAGTCATCAGAGGCAGGATGCCAGCACAACCCCAAACCCTGTTCATTTCCACAGCATCCATGTGCATAGGCAGCATTACCTCCTTCCTCAGGCCTGAGGTACTGACACCAGTGGGTGATCTGGGAGATCTGCGCTGCCTCAATATGCTGTGATCACTGTGGTTCATCAGGGTGTGGGCTTTATTTTGAACTCCTCCATAACATCAGAGGTCACACTCTCGCCCTGCTTCATGGGCCAGCAGTGTTCCCAGGTGGCCAAGGCCAATGGCATCCTGGCTTGTATCAGAAGTAGTGCAGCCAGCAGGAGCAGGGAGGTGATCATCCCCCTGGTACAGGCCTGGTGAGGCCGTACCTCAAGTAGTGTGATCAGCTCTGGGCCCCTCACTACGAGAAAGACACTGATGCTCTGGAATATGTCCAGAGAAGGGCAATGAAGCTGTTAAGGGGTCTGGAGCACAAGCCTTATGAGGAGCAACTGAGGGAACTGGGATTATTTAGTCTGGAGATGAGGAGGCTCAGACCTTCTTGCTCTCTACAACTGCCTGAAGGGAGGTCATAGAGAGATGGGGATTGGCCTCTTCTCCCAGGTAACTGGCAGTAGGATGAGAGGTAATGGCTTTTAGTTGCACCAGGGGAGATTCAGGTTGGATATTAGGAAACATTTATTCTCAGAAAGAATGTTGAGACATTGGCACAGGCTGCCCAGGGATGTGGTGGATACTGCCCCTGGAGGTGTTCAAGAAACTTGTAGGTGTGGCACTGAGGGACACAAGTTAGTGGTCATGGAGGGATGGGTCACAGTTTGGATTAGGTGATCTTAGTGGTCTTTTCCAACCTTCCTGATTCTATGATTCTGTGATTCTATGTCCTAGAAGTGCTGCTGCCAAAGGCAGAAGGGAATAATTAAAATGGTACTCAGTGGCATACAGAAGGATTCAGAATTCCTTGAAAGTGGAGTTGATCAGAGCAATGGTTTTATCTGATCTTTGATCTGTTTCACAAATAAAGCCCTCTGGATGTGACTGGAGAGGGCTCATGCTGTGAGCTGAGATTTTTATAATCACAGGTGTCTGGAAGTGCTTGTCAGCCTGATTTGTGCCTTTTTTCCAGTCTCATGTATAATACAATTAAATTATAGTTCTTGTGTTATAAGAAAGACTTTACAGGTTTCTTGGGAGAGGATGCTAAGCTCTGAGGCTATCTTTTTTTATCTCTCAAAGAATTTTTCTAACTTCTATTCTTAAGCCATTTAATTTGATAATTACCCACAGAAGAAGAAAATCAATTCATACAAGTCTTGGATAACAACACTTCATGGAGACATCTTGTGCTCTTTCTCTTCTGTATGTAACTGCAGTTCAGTGATGTGTTTGCCTTTAATGCCATTGCTGAAGCTCTGCCCTGTTTCTTTAAGATCCACAGCATGTAGAACCTTCCCTTGTACCTTCAGATCTGGCTACTTTTGGGGATGATTCAGTTTTTGTTTACGCAGGTGTTCCCAAAATTAGAAGCCAGGCAACGGAAAAATATGATGAAACAATAATCCATAAATTGAGGAACCTCTTTCGCAATGCTGAATCTCTCAGAGCCCAGCCTGTGCCCACTGGTATTTCCACGACCATCAACCAGCTGTTCCTTCAGCTCACCGCTGCTGCTAGCGCTGCAGAAACAAGCTGCCAGGAGCTCTTCAGTTTAACCACAGGGATATTTACTGCTGCTTTGGGGATACCATAGATTAAATCTCTGTGGTCCTGGGATAGAAATGGTGGAGAAGGTAAGGCTAATACAGCTTTCAGTTCACCACTGCCAAGGATGTTCCTGTCACCAGGTAGGACCTGTACTGCTGCACCATTCACCCTTCGTCACTGCCATCACTACAATCCTTACTTCCTGTGGGCAAACAAGAGCTGCTCACCCTTCTTGGATCAGAGAAGAAAACTTGAGAGAATGAAGGCAAAATTAGGGTGTCTGTTTATTTACTTATGTTGCCAGAGCCTGTGCCTTTTCTGTTCATAGAGAGAGAAGCTATCACAGAAATGACATGAAGTAGGTGCTCAGATGTGACCACCAGCAAAACACGTCTTTGGTAGTCCACAGTGCTTGGCCAGTATTGATGAGTGACATAAGATTATTTCATAACTCTCATTAAAACTGGTTAGTTTTTTTTCAGTCCTTAACAGAACAGATGAGATTGGAAATGTTTCACATAATCACAGCTTTTACTGAGATATAACAGAATTATTAAGCACCTTCAATGTTTTTCAACTTCATTTGAATCACATAAAATATCGAAACACTGGCATCTAAGCAAAGGGCTTCAATAGTCTTGTTTTGATTTTTATACTAAGTTTCAATTGGAGTGAAAGAAGGTTTTAAATAATCAAATTTCCCAAGAAAATGTGAGCTCTGAGATTCCAACAACCTCAAGCCTCCTGGTGCAAGCCTGGAGAAGCGCAGTGATGCTGCTGGCAGACACATCTCTGCCTGCAGTGATTGAGGGCAGCCTGCCTAGCCAGCCTGCTGCAAAGGGAATTCCCATGCACATCCCATCAGATGCTCCTGGTCCTCTTCCAGAAAACACTGATTGAAATGCAAAGGACTTCCCCAGCATTGAAGTAACCTTGGCATTTCTCTGACAAGTGGCTAGGCCTTACCTCCATCATGCAGAGAGAAAAACAAAAGCTGGCTATGAAAGTATGTACTCTTTTCAAGTAAGCATGGACATTGTAGAAATAAGAGTTCTTTCTTATATCACATTAGCACATTAATTTCTACACCAGCAGCAATCTAGTTCATTTCTTGAGGAGTGTCCTGAGCAGAAGTGGATGTCAGAGTGGATATCGGACTACTAACAAGCAACATAAAATGCATTTTTATAGAGAATAGCATCTTCTTTATTTACATGTCAGTAGGAAAGATGCCTAAATAGTAAGAATAAGATCCAGCAAATGCGCTCCGTACTAAACCCATTGGAGGCCACTGGCTCTTGGCACCTGTTACCAGACCTGAGCTCGTGCCTCCCAGGGTGAGCTGTGCACTGCTGCATAACACCCACACATCTCTTCTGCTTCCCTGAGAGCTGGAAAGGACAGATAGCACTTGTCTTCAGTTGTTCCACACTTTAAATTGCTTCTGGGCTCCAGACTTGCAGTTTGCTGAGCTATTTGAACCAAATGGGAGCAGCTGGAATACTGAAATGTTGGCTGAAAACAAAAGTGGAAACAAGGGGATTTTCAGAGCAGCTTTAGGGTCTGAAAACTACTGCTGCTGTTCTGTTTGCACTACTAGAAATGTTGGCAGGCTGGATATGATTCTGTTTGAGGCAGAGGGAAGGCATTTCAATGTAAGCAGCAGGCTGTTCTCTTTAAGCAGTACAACACCTTTCAGATGCTGCCTCTGGGAAGGACAGACTAACTGGAGGAAGAGAGAGGAGCCTTTCTGTAGCATCAGCCCTAGGTCCCCATGATGTGTCAGCAGGAAGCTGTTACTGTGAGTATATCTTCCAAATGGCCCACACTGTACAACGTAGCCTGGTAGAATCATAAAAGTTGGAAAAGACCTCTAAGATCATCCAGTCCAACCGAGCTGAGCTGTCTCAGAGGCTACCACAGTGAACCAGCAGAACTGGAGCTAATGTGGGGATGTTGAGACATTTGGGGTTAGAAGAGGCTCTGAGGACAAGCTTAGTGAATGCGTGCAAATGCCATGATGAGACAGGCACACCGCTGACTTCTCTTCAAGGCACAATACAGCAGGGTGTTCCAGTAACGATCCCATGAAGAAATGAGATGATGTATCTTCAGCACAGATGCTGGATTCTACAGTGACCTGAAATCTGGAGACAGACTTGTCACTCCTTTAATTGTGTTCAACTATGCAAAGGTAGACTGAAAATACCATTAGCAAGTCAGCAATTAACTGTTTTTCTATAAATAGGAAAGGTAACATTCATTTTCTTCTGTCTGGTGGCTAGACCTTGTCAGGAGGAAGGAGGGTGCCCCTGCTCTCAGATCTCACTGCTAAGTCCCTGTGGGAGCGCAGAAGTGAAAGAGACACTGAGACGTGTCAGAAAATCAGGGAAAGGAAGCCCTTCTAACACTGACTGAAGGTCTTTTAACATTGACTGAGCAGCAGAGTGAGGAATCACTATTAAATATTCAACAAATCATTTAAATTTGAATTGAAGGAACTCAATTGCTCCGTTATGAATTTTAAGTGGAGAAAGAATTCCTTGAAGAAAGGCAGAAAAAACAGCTCTTGATCTAACGAGAATATTTTTCCCCAGGAAAATTAAAGAGCGTTAAACATGTTGGTAAAACCAAGTGGATACCAAGGGATTCTGTAAGCAGTGTATTGGGAATCCAGAAATAACATCCCCAGGACATCATTCTGTGCAGGACGTCATCGACCCTCGAAAGAGGAGCGGATTGAGCTGAGAGCTGGCTGCCTGGGTCTGCTCCAAGGCTTTCAGCACCGCTTGGCTGGGCACAGAGGTGCACAGTTACACGGCTAATTACTTCCATTGCATATGGAAATCAGGAGAGGGGAAAATGATCATTATAATCCATTTGAGCATATGGTTACCTGCTTTCAGTGTGTGGCTGCAGTGCCCTGTTTGTGATTTCACTTTCAGTTGAACAGTATTGCGCTTTCCATACAAGGGTTATTACAGACCAGGCTTAAAGAAAGAGCCAGTAAATCACACTTAATAACGTGGCTGGAGTTTTAAGAGATTCTGGTTGATATTTGCAAATCAATTTGTCAGACGTGCTGTTAGAAGCTGGTAGGTCTAAAAATATGTTGACCAAACACCATTTGAGTTGATCAGTACTTGCTGTACTTGATCTGTTCTTGCTCAAGGGAAGCCAAGAGATGCTTTGAAAGATCAGGTTAATTTAGGCATTGTGTTTGGAAGGGTAATGAAGGCAGTGTTGTTACCAGCCCTTAGGGTTTCGTATTTTTTTGTTTTGTGTTGGTTGGTTGGTTTGGGTTTGTTTTGTTAGTTAGTTTGTTTCTGCAATTTTCAAGTCATTTTGAATATCCTAAAGTCTCCATGGGCTGTCCTGACAAACTGGGCTCTGAAGGGTCTCTAGCTCCTCACTGAGGACAGGGAAAGGCAGTCATGCCAAACAGTCCACAGCATTCTGAAATGTACCTTTGACTTTCCCTCAATTCTCCTTTTACATTTTAAGAGCAAAGTTCCCAGCTTCATGGGTATCAGGAAGATCCTGAAAGGCAGAGACCATAAAAGGCTCTGAAACAAAGAAACAAAGAACCTAAATTGTGTTTGGCTTAGCCAAGTTGGAATGCTATTGCTTTTATTATCACAGTGGGAATGAGTTCAAGACTACCCACGAGACTGACAAGGGCCAGATCAGAGATAGATGCTGTGGTAGATGTCTTCCTTCCTCCTCCCATTCCCCCTCCTCCCTGTGCCAGGCCAGACCTGGCTGTGCAGCTCCCTAGGTGTGCAGCAAACTTGAAGCAGGAGGATGTGTTATTCTGGTTTATTCTGGTTGTAAGAACAAATGATCTCAAAATAGCCTTTGCAAGTCAGACTTGATATCAGACTTGACAGCCCCAAATATGTTTCATTGCCTGACTTTAGTCAATTCACCTTGAACTTCAGTGGGCGTCACTTTGACTTCATGAAGCTGATGCCACATAACACCACAGCAGATTTAACCTGGTAGTTCTTCATTTCCCAGTGACACACCGCATTCACATGCAGCATGTCACCAGCAGCCTCCACATTTCACCCACAGCAGTACATGGCGCACCGTAGAGGAATCCCGGGAGAAAACCCTGTGCTAGGTCTGCCATATGAGCTGCTGGGGTAACAAATGGGGTGGCAGAAGCCCATCGCTCCTGTCTGGGAAAAGGAGCAGAGCTGGTTCTTGAAATGACAGGCAACACAACTCCAAGGTGGACTTAACCACAGGCAGAAGCAATTTCCATCCATCATGCACCTTCTCAGCTGTGTCTGGTGCTCCTTTCAAGTTGGGCCAGCTGGGCATGCCCACAGGAACTGGATGCCATTTCCCTGTGCTGAGAAGTCCCCAGCTCTGCCGGAATGACGCAAGCCAGGCTGCCTGCAGCGTCAGCTCACGATTACCCAGAGGAGCAGGCGGGTTCTCCTGCAGTCACAGGAAATAGCTGCGGCACTGCTTCCCTCTGTGCAGCACCCATCTCCTGCTGACACATCCCGGAGGCACTGCAGCATTACTCACGCTGCCTGGCATTTCCTGGATGGGTTCTCACGGCCCAGCCTGCTGCCAGCGGGGAGGAAGGGAAGGAGCAAACATGGCTCGGGCCGCATGGAAGCAGCCCATCAAGAAAGGCTCGTTTGGCACATGGCAGTTCAGCCTGCCTCAGGACTGAGCTGGTTCCATGCGTTAAATGCTCCCAGTGAGTCAGGAGCTTAACCACTCATTACAGAGTTGTGTATATTCAAAAACTGCTTAAAAGCAGCAGGCACAAGTTGTTTCAAGCTGGTGTGGCCACACTTTCCATTTGCATCGTCACTTGACGGTTCCTCTGCTGCCTCCACAGCTCGTCTGTTCCCTAGCTGGCCAAGCAGGCTGAAGGTACAGCGGTGCAGCATGATGTGACATGGCAACATGGTGCAACATGGCCCTCCCAGCCTGGCGCTCCCTTTCCTCCATCCCCAGCTGGAAATGGAGGATCCGCTGCATCTGTGGTTCTTGACATAAAGCAGATCACTGAAATGAGCGGGTTTAAATATAGCCCTGCGGGAGCAGTGTGGTATAAGGTGGTGAGAGGTAAAGGCTGGAGATCTCTGGTAGCGCCTTTGCTGAAGATATGCCTCCTTAGCAATCCCATCTGCAAGGCTCCTCATGTCTGTCCTGTGCATCCTCTTAACCTGGAAATGACTCTTGTCCTTCCCATATCTGGGCAACACAAAGGAAACAGCAAGTGTCACATTCCTGCTTCATGATGACCTCACATCAGTGTCCTCCACTGACTGCTATGGGCACAGAGCCTCTCTGGGTTTTCTGCAGGGTCTGGCGGTGCTCTGGTGGTGGCTGACCACCCTGAAAACATCTGTTACTTGCATATAGTGTCACTGCAGCACACAGATCCTGCTGGCTGGGAGTCAATCTTACTGGGAGAGCTCACTGCAGGGGAGAGCATGCATGTTGTCCTTGTCTGGAGACACAAGGCTGCCCTCATCCTGGCCTAAAGGTAGGCTGCAGAGAGAGGGAAAATAAGACCTTCATCTTCCATCTGCCTCAGGCTTTGCTCTGTGGGACAAATGAAGCTCCCAGTGATGGAGGGCATGGCCACAGCTCTGCTTTGTGGGAGGAGATGAAATTCCCCTGTGATAGAGTCCCCATGGACTCTATCGCCACCAGCTTCTGCACAAATTGTGCAGAGGTGCCTGTTCCTTGGCAAGCAGGTCTGGCCACAGTGAACTTCAGAGTGTTCCTCTGAACCACTTTGGCCATGGGTTTCTCTATAATGCTGTGACTCACAGTAAGGGAATCTTGAGGGGGGATACCAGGCAACCCATCCCCTGCCAACATTTGCCAAAAGAGCCAGAGCTGGCTGCTTTTGAGGTCCTTTTCCTAAAGAAGACATTTGCAGGCGTAACCTATATGGAGACACTTCTGAAGATAATCATAGAATCATAGAATGGCCTGTGTTTAAAAGGACCACAATGATCATCTAGTTTCAACCCCCTGCTATGTGCAGAGCCACCAACCACCAGACCAAGCTGCCCAGAGCCACATCCAGCCTGGCCTTGAATGCATCCAGGGATGGGGCATCCACAACCTAAATCACGTGTGGCTGAGACAATGCTGATTCTAATTTTGTGATACTTGGCTGCTGTAATCTGCAAACAGAGCTCAGTGTTTGAAAGAGGCAGCAGCCTCCTTCAGAGCCATTGGAGGCTGTCACAGGTACACACAGTCAGGAGATCGCCTTGTTACAGCCAAGGCACGTACACACTTCTGCTCTGTGCTTAGGAGGTGGCAGTGAGGATTATTATCACCATCACGTTGATCTTTATACAAACATCATAAAACATAAGATAAAAACATAACTATTAAATTGTCTGGCCTCACCAGCCAGCTGTTGCTTTTAAGTGCCAAGTGATTCATTTGCAAGGGGGGCCGTGGTGGCGCACTCTTACAGAGCAGCCTACCAGGACAACAGAACAACTAGAGAAGTTCTCTCAATGCTTGCTGTGTGGCCCTCAGTTAGGACTCGGCAAACAAAACATCCTCTGTGAAATATATGATTGAGGCTCCTGCCACACACGAGAGGGACCTCCTGAAAGGTTTCTTCATGTGGAGCTGGAGAGATCAGGAGCACCAAAGCTTTAGAGACAGAACACTTCAGCAAATGTAAGCAAACTGCTTCAGGAGGGAATCTTCGGTCTTTGAATTCAGCTTTAAAATAAAACATCCTGAGACTAAAAAAAGACAATACCTTTTGTGAGTAATAAAGCATAAAGCTTTTTTTTTTTTTTCAGATGAGACAATTATTCAGTATAAAATAAGCTGGCTTTTTTGATTTATTGAAAAACCAAGCTATGCTTTGCCTCAGGAAAACAACCCACCATACAGCTCTCTGCTTGCAGATGCCTCAGAGGCAGGGATGCTGCTGCTCTGGTTGGGATTAGCATCTGTGTGGCGGTGGGCAGGAGGATGGTTTATGTCTTAGCTGCAGCGCTTATTGGAGATGACGGGGCAGAAGCTGCTGGTGAGCATCACGGCTGGGAACAGTGCTTTGCTGAGGATTTCTGCCCTCAAAGTATGTATGAAGCATTTGGATTTTAACAACTGTTTGCTGGCATATGTGGATGTAATTAGGTACATATCAATCAAAGTTACTTGAATGTTTGAATTCACTCTTGCAAATGAAACACCAGCATTCTGGTGTGTGCTCTTGTACATCCTCAGCAGTGACCTGCTCCCATTTGCTTCCCAGGGTCCCTGCTGACCTCCCCACCAGTGGCAGTGATGCGCTGCAGCACAGCACGACCCGAGTGAAGAGTTTCAGCATGCTGTGATGGAAGCTCTGTGCCCGCTCTGCACCACACAGGATGACTTTTTGCACCACGCACCACTGGCAGCCTGCCTGCCTCAGAATGATTTCTCAACTGTCTCTGCCTCAGTACACGCTGATGCACAACCTGCTATAATGCCTTAAAGCCCAAATCTTCCAAAATGGAAACCATTTCCCATTCACGTCATCTCCTGTGAGTTTTTTTAGAAGTCACACAGGACTTTTTGGGCCAAGTACAAGGTGCTGCACAAATACAAACTGGGAGATGAATGGATTGAGGGCAGCCTAGCAGAGAAGGGCTTGGGGATTCTAGATGAAAAAGTGGATGTGAGCCATCAGTGTGCACTTGCAGCCCAGACGTATGGAACAGTTCTCCTTGGACACCATGGAGCTGTGACACGTCAGCAGGCCCATGATGTCACAGGGTTCCCTCCTAAGTCACAAGACTCACAGGAGCACCTACAGTTCTGCTCCGCAGCTCGCACCTGCCCGCAGCTTTCCGGACAATTTTTTACTCTCCCAAGTGCAAATAGCACTTGGGCACTGATGCAGTCTGTCACAGCCTGAGGATGTCTCTGCTCAATAGCTTTTTGGAGGACCATGAGTGGGATTTTAAGCAAATGGAGAGAAAAATGCAGAGGCAGATGCAGCTGCTGGACCGGCACCTGCAGGAGCTGCGGGAGGAGCTGCTGCCCTGCTGCCCCTGCAGCCACCTCCCACCACCCTCCTGCCTCTGCTCATGGTCCCACACAGCTCCCAGCTGGGCTGTGATGGCCACACAGGATGTGGAGACGGACCTGGCCAGGTAATGGGTCCTGGGGCTGCGGCACGGCCTGGGCCAGCTGTCAGCGCGAGCCCCTGCAGGAGGGTGCAGGCTGACACCGGTGTGCGTGGGAAGGGCAAGGTTTGGCATTTCTAGATTTGGGGCCTGACCACTGTTGCGGTGGTTTCAAGTCTGTGAAAGGAGATGAAGGCTGATGTCAGTACAGATAAATCCAACAGGCAGCCCTGCCGGAAGGAATAAAACCTTTCAGCTTGAGCTGAAGCCTAGCCAAGCCCTGAGAAACCAGGAGGGATGGGAGGTCCCCAGCCTTTTGTCACACACTGTGCCTGCTGGTCACTGCAGGCTCTAAGTGCTGATGCTGAATGGGCCACAAACGGTGCTGGGATCTCTGACTGCAGTGGCCATGCCTGTTTCCCCTCTTATGGCCCCATTTCTTCTTTCAGCAGGCACACTGTCCTCTTAGTTTGGTGCCTTCTGCCCTCTTCAGCTGCAGTAAGAGAGGCAACCTTTCTGTTGTGCAATCCACACATGGTGTGACAAAGAGCCTTGCTTCTGGTCAAGCAGACTTGCTATTTGACAGTAACAGAAATCATTTTAACATGTCAGTGAGCCTCCAGACCAGCTCCACAGCAGTGTTTCTGTGATTTTTACCAGATGTGTCTCTTCTCCCCTTCTCCTAACTAGAAAATGTGATCTATTGCAACCACCCATTTGCAACATAGGAAAATGCATGACATGGGCACACACAACACAGAAGGGCTTTGTGGTGAAGTGAAAAAAATCTCAAAACCAGCTGTCCCATCCCAAGAGGACACGCTGAAATGTGCCCAACCACCAATACCTGCAGATGTAGGTCAACACCATTGCGTGTACTGTGCATCAGCCTGCATTTGAAGATGGAGCAAATGGTTTATATTTGCTTCTCTTGAGCTCATAGTGATCCTAGTGATTCCTCCGTGAGCTGGACTGAAGGGCTCTCTTCTTGTTTTTATTGCAGTGTACGGAGAAAACTGAACAAGATGTGCAATTCTTCCCAAAACCGCAAGGTTTTAGCAGTGATGGATGTGAAGGGTTTTGACCCAGAGGAGGTCACTGTGACGGTGAAGGACAGGAAGGTCCAGGTGCTGGCAGAGCATGAAGAGGCCCATACCACCACACGAGGGAAAGAATATAACTACAGAAAAGTCAGGAAGGAGATCACCTTGCCACCAGGGGTGAGCGAAGACGAGGTGATGTACTCTCTAGGGCCAAACAGTGTTGTGAAGATTGAAACAGCACAAAGACACTGCCCTCGTCTCCTGAGGCTCTGAGCTCCTGGGGCGCAGCTGGGCGGGCTGTGCTGAGTAGTCCCTCTGCTCCTTTATGTCGATCCATAGGCAATACCAACTCTCCTTGCTATTCCCAAAACAAAACAGAGCATTCAAAAAAAAAAGAAGTGTGTGAGCCTCATTTCAAAGGATTTTGGTGATCAAAAAGGGGGGGTGCCAAGAGGAAAACTCAAAGGTACAGGTAAATACTTGGCTGGGGTCATTGCTGGAGACAGCATGATTTAAAGCAGGCGTTGCTGCTGCTTGTAATCTCAACGATTTCAAAAGCAAATGAAACCATTGATCAGCCATGTTTCTATAATAGGGGCACTGCTCTCCATCCCATCACTTCTGTTTGAGCTGTTTGATATTTTCTAGAGCTCAATAGAAGTCACCTCAAGGGAAGGAGACTCCTTCCAAGGCAGCACCATGGGCTAGCCTGCTTGTGAAGAATTGTCTCAGCTCTTTGGAATGTGGTGTGTCTTGGTTTCTCCTCTACATTTGTCTGCATTTTCTTAGATCTCACACTGTCATTCCCTGTGAGATGCCACTTCTAGCAAAAGTCTCCTCACTCTGTTAGTGAACCAATCACTTCATCCCCCTCATGGAGAGGAACACCAGCAGAGCTTTCTGCTCTTTCCCACAAGACTAGTGGATTTCCAATATTATTTAATTATTCCAGTTAGAGAGGAAAATGCCTCTGGATACTGGAACTGCACATGCTGTAGTAGTATGGCTTCACCATGTCCCATGCTGCCTCACAGAACAGCTCCTCTGGACCAGCTCTGTCTCTTGGAAAATTTCATTGGAGGCCCCCAGAGTTATGTGCTGGTTAGGTGGTGAGAACAGGCTGTCCCAGGCCACATGGAGCTGCAGCACAATGAGGTGCTGCTGTGGGAGCAGCAGACAGGAGCCCTGCAAAGTCAGCTTTCCCTTAGAAATAGCAAAAAACAAACAACAACAACAACAAAAAAAACACAAGCAGTACCATTTGTCTGCTCAAATTTGGCTCTTACAGATGTTGCACTACTAGCAAGAGCCTCATTGGATGGAAAGAGGGTTTTAATTTAGAAGGTGCTGAAAATGTTGCAGAGCATTTCGCAGCAGATGAGCGCTGTAGCACGGGGCAAAATCAATAGCTCAGGATGTTTACAGCTGGGAGGGAGTGAATGGTCTGAACTTTCTTCAGCTGTACCAAAGGGTGTCGTTTGCTGCCATTTGGGCCAGGCTGGCAAAGTCAGCAGTGCTGTGGCCTCTCTGCAGAATCCTCACAGAACAGCTCCATCAGCCACATCCATCCATCCTCACAGAACAGCTCCATCAGTGCCAGCAAGAGGCTGAGGATGGGTTTGGCTGGAGCCAGCTGGGTACTCAACTCAGTGCAAGATGTGCTGCTTTGGGCAGGCGTTCAGCATCCAAGCAGATCTTAAATATCTGTCATAAGCTTCAAGCTTTATGGGCTTGGTGTGTATCCAGGCCTGCGTGTACAGGTAGCCCACTTTTCCTGGTGTTGTTGGAGGACATATAGAAATGTGCTTTGCCTCTGCAGGAAGGTACCTGGGAGACTCCTGCTCTCACCAAGATGGGGAGATCATGGTTTTCTTGACAGATACGATGTTATTCCCACATTTCAGGACCAGAAGGCACTATCAGATCACGTGTCCTCATCTGTTATACCACAAATCTGCACCCAAAGTGTCACTTCCAGAGAAGAATCTAGTCTTGATGTGGAGACTTCAGGTGACAGACTCCAACACTTCTTTTGTATTTTGTTCCAGTGACTAATTCCCTTGTAATTAAATGTCATGCCTGGTTACTAGCATGAGAATGTCTGGCATCATCAGTTCATGAAATGCTCACAGGAGGATGCTATTAAAGCAAGATGTAGGAAAAAAAGTGTTTTCTCACAGAAATGAACCACAAACAGTCATTTTTTCCTACTGATAGGGCTCTTAATGCTTAAAGTCATAGATGACTTGGAGACTGGGAGGTATGTATTACTTCAGTTTTGTTTATTTTTCTTATTTCTGTTCTTTTTATAGCACTTAGTGACAACTGTATAAGTGTCCTTTTTCACTTACCTGTGTCTGAAGAGCAGGATAAGTATTTTCAGAACAAACACGTCCCATCCTGGTAAATGTTTTGATCGTTAATTATCTTATGTGTTTTCTTCTGATGCAAAGTAAATGGAAATCATGCACTCTTTTTGACAGCTGATCATAAAATATATATATATATTTTTGTGAAAGATTAATCTGCTCTATTTTAAGTTTCCCATTCAGAAAATAGCCACACGTATGGCATTAGCAGGGACATGGCTAACTAGGTGGTTGTGTGGGTGGCAAAGGAGGAGTTTGCCTTCCCCTAGCACATACACTGTACTGGCAGTGGGGAGCACAGCTCCACGCTGAACAAACAGCATCTCCAGCTTGGAGGTGTATGTGCCCTTAGAGTCAAAACTCTGTAATAGCACATTTGATTTTGTTCCTGCCTTTAGTCGATGCAAAGGCTCAGACTGAACAAGCCTAACAGCAGCATTTAAATGACTGTTATTTCCATGTAACTGTAGAAATGTCATTTTTCTTTGCTGTTCATTGTTTGCCATTATTCTACACAAGGTGCAAGCTTGCTATTGTACTACTGGAATTACTGCAGTTCTCGTTCTGCAGTAATTTGTTCTGCGTTCAGTTCTGCTGAATGCAGTATGCTCCCAGCATAAGAAGGACATGGACCTGTCCAGGATGGTCAAGGGGAGGGACACAAGGATATTTCTTTCCTATGAAGAAAGGTTGATGGAGCTGGGCTTGTTCAGCCTGGAGAAGAGAAGGCTCCAGAGAAACCTTATGGTGGCCTTCCAGTACAAAAAGGGGCACCTACAGGCTCTGCAGCTGAAGATGAACACTTTATCAGGGAGTGTAGTGATAGAACAAGGTGCAGCTGTTTTAATGTAAGAGAGGGGAGGTTTATAATAGATATAAGGAATAAATTATTTGCTAAAAGTGTGATGAGGCACATGAACAGGCTGTCCAGAGACCCTGTGGATGCCCCATCCCTCAAGGTGAGGGAATAGCCTCAGTTTGTGCCAGGGGAGGTTCAGCTTGGATATTAGAAAAAAACTTGGAAGGAGGGGTGAGGCATTGGAACAAGCTGCCCAGGGAGGTAGTGAAGTCATCATCCCTGGAGGTGTTCAAGAAATGTAGAGATGTGATCCTGAGGGCCATGGTTCAGTAAACAATACTAGTGGTAGATGGTTGGACTAGATGACCTTAGAGGTCTTTTCCAACCTTGAAGATTCTGTTATATGTCTTAGGAGATGAAGAAAATTCCTAGCTCATTATATATCCCGCGCAGCGCTAGAGTGCGGGCCAGGCAAAGCGCCGTGCCGATCTTTGCAGCAACAGAAGCCAGTCACTCAGATAGGTCTGTGAGCATCCACATGCTATGGATATTCCGGGGCCTACCCACAAGTGTGCTTGGAATCAATATCCTCCAAACACTGCTTAGAGGAGACCTTGCTAGAAGAACACCCCTGTAACACAGCTTGGCATTCTCATGACAGCATCTCCCTCACAAAAATCACATTGCCACTAGGTGGCAGATTTATTGCTGCTTTTTTTTTTTTTTTAATTTGTCCCCGTGTAAATATTTGTTAAAAGCAAAATCAACAGCAGTGCTGTTCCAGAGCAGGAAGGCAGGTCTCTGCTGCACCATGCATTCGTGTCTGCAAGGCTGGCAGCAAACGGAAGGGACAGCAAGAGCCCTCCTTCATGCGGCTGCAATGTGCTCTGCCACGTTCAGCTCTGCCACAGCTGCTCGCCAGCTCCTGCGTGTTGCTGTGTTGTGCAGCACAGTGTCACACAGGGTTATTCTGGGGGCCAGTTTTGGCCGTCCCCATAGAGCAAATACCCTCTCTGAATTCCCTGGCACAAGGAGGATGTTGGAGGGTGATTATAGCTCTAAACACTGCTGCATTCCTGAACTCTAGCCTTATTGGGGGCATTTATAAATAGGCAGAGTTCTGTGGTGGGAGGTCATATGAGGATGCGGCCCTCCTTCAGCCGGGTGCTTCCAGGAGCACGTTTCTTCTGAGCCTACTGCCTGGTGCAGCCCTGCACCAGGGCACCACAAATCACAGCTGGGGGGTGGGCTTGCCGCTGATAATCTCACATTTTTAGAATATTCTTTTGATTTATGCAGAAGGAAGGGTAACTAAGCATGTTTGAAGAGACAGAGGCTCTCCTGGTATTAGCGTAAATCTCACTGACACTGTGCTACTTTTCTCCTGGGCACGGGGGTTTAGCTGGATTTCAAACATTAGCACAGACTCTAAAGCTAAAGGCCTGACATTTTTACTCTTGCTGATTGGAATGGGTTCTATTCAGGCTCTTTGCCTGTGATTATAGAGACACTTCTCGCTCCCTGAAAACAGTGTTAAATTCAGGAGTGCTCACATAACCCCATAAAAGTAATTTATTGTACATTGCTGAACACCCTCAAGAGGCTGAGACAGCATTAGCATTTTTATAGGAAGCGCTCCCAGACCCTTTTGCATACACTCCACCTACTCCTCTGTTACTGCTATGTCCATGGGAAGCACGCAGCTGTGCCCAGCCCCACACCACAGCTGGCACAGGCTCAGCAGGACGTGGGCTGCCCAGCTCCCACTGCAGTGCTGTGGGACATTCAGCTCCTTGGGGTGCTGGGGGCTGAAGTCATGGCACCAAAATGCATCTGGGCTGTAACACAGCTGCATTTCACCTGAAATAAGGGCAAATGAGGCAAGGAAATAACCTTAAGATATCTAAATAAAGAAGAAGAACAAAAGTGATCTCATGCTTTCTGCCAGCTACATCAGTAAATGCCACAGTAATTCAAGACTCCAAGACAGTTGTTTGTTCTTTAATTATCAATTTTAATCAACACAGCAGTAGTAAGTTCATAAGAGCTCATGCAGCTGGTGCTCATTGACAGTCACTTGGAACCAAAGTGGAGCAAGGGAATTGCTTAATTTTGGCTGAGGCTCCCTGGGCTGTGGGAGTTGTAACTGCAAATGGAATTGTTGCTTCGTCAGCTGATGTTCCCTCTGATCCAGCCTTGGCTTTTCCTCTTCCCTTGCATTTTTTTTTCTTTTCTTGTTTTAGGGCAGTCACATGGAACGAAGGGGCAGCTTGAGGGACTGCCTGTGGGCACAGATAAGCACAGCTTGTATCTTGGATAATCCTGGATACAGGAAGAGGTGTACACAGAAGCATCTGCAGCACAAGATGATTTTCTGCTTTATCTGTGGTCCTAAAATAAAGTAACTGAATCCATTGCTCCCCCTGGCTCCAACCCATGCACTGAACATGCAATGAGCATGTGGGCTGCCCGGGGGGGGGGTCAGGAAGCTGCAGGCATCCAGACCTTGGGGAGCTTCCCATCTGCACAGAGCTTGGCCTTGGAATCTTGTGTCTGTGAAGCAGGACCATGAAATAACATTACCAATGTAGGCATCCATGTGGTTGATTTTCAGTGCTTCTTATGCCTGTGGGGGTCAACTGTAGCTTAAAAACTTCCTCTGTAACAAACTTTCATAGGGGCAATTGCGATATTTATGATCCCTTCGAGATGCCCTTGGAAACTCCAAGGGAGTGATCAGAACTGTGGCCAGGGCCTGGTATGAGCCTTGGCAACTGAAAAGCTGACCTTATGAGTGGAACGGCCGTGTCCCACACAGCGAGTCTGGCATGGCTGAGGTCACAGCTATTGGTTTTGGCTTCAAACCAGTATGTTTGTCTTAAAGGAGAAGAAGGAAATCTGAGAGCAGCCACAGGGCCTGTTGAACAAATTTCTCAACACAGCAGTGTTTTTTAGGTTTGCTGCTGAGTTACCTCAAGTGCTGCCACTAGAACAGGAAACACTCAGAATGCAATCATGTCAATCTGCTGAGGATTGCAATTTGCCTTTCTCAGACTTTTTGCAAAGTGGAATTGCAAAGTGGAATTGCAAAGTGGATTGTCACGTGGAAGGCGCATGGAGGAAAGAGGCCTGGCTGTGAACCATGTGTGACAGCACTGCCGTGTTGAGACACGAACCGGGGCTGACAAGCAGATTGATGCGCCATCTTACCCCCCTACCAGTGTTCTTGCTGTGCACAAAATGGGATGAACGCCCGCATCATCTGCGCTGCCCAGGCCCATGGCCAGGTGGCTTCTGAACATCCCCAAGGATGAGACCCCACAGCCTCTGGGCAACCTGTGCCAGTGCTCCGGCACCACACCGCACTGGGCACCACTGAACAGAGTCTGGCTGCATCCTCTTGGACAAAGCCTTCTCCTTGGATATGGCAGACATTGATAGGATCCTTCTGAGCCTCCTCCATTCTGAGCTGACCTCTCCTCATACCAAAGATGTTGCAGGCCCTTCATCATCTCGGTGGCCCTTCATTGGAAGAAACACTGAATGGAAAGGGCTTCAACTCTGATGCCCAAATCCACAGTAGTGGTAACACGGGTTTGTTGTCTATTAACCCCAAATTAAAAATAGCAACGTGCCTAAAGCCACACCCTCAGCAGCAGATTTATGAGGCCCTGCAAAGCAGTGTGTCCCACACCACCACGTGCAATGCTTGTCCCCGCCAGGAGCCCCTCAGCAGGGAGCAATGCATGTGCTTGTTCTGACTAACATCTCTGGGCAAAGCCAAAACTATTTTGGACGTTCTTTTGGGGATGGGAGTGAACTATTCATGAACTACTGCATGTTTTTCTCTGGAACACTGAAATACAAGCTGGCTCTGTTAGTCCTGCTGATTCAGGAATGTAAAGAATTATAGAATCATAGAATAACAGAATAGTTTTATTTGGAAGATACCCTAAAGCCCACCCAATTCCAGCCCTGTGCTGTGGGCAGGGCTGCCACCCTCCAGGTGAGGCTGCCCAGGGCCCATTCAACCTGGCCCTGGATGTCTTCAGGGAAGGCACATTTACCATCTCTGTGGGCAACCCATGCCAGTGCATCACCGCCTTCTGAGTGAAGAATTTCCTCCCAACAGCTAATATAAATTTCCCCTTTCTCAGTTTAAAACCATTCCCCCTTGTCCGATCACTATCTTCCTATGTGGAAAGTTGTTCCTCATCTTTTTATAAGTTCACTTTAAGTACTGGCAGGCTGCAGTGAAGTCTCTCTGGAGCCCTCTCTTCTCCATACTGAACAAGCCTGGCTCTGTCTGCCTTCTATCACAGCAGACTCTGAGCATCTCCGTGGTCTCTTCTGGACTCACTCCAACAACTCCAAATAGTTCAAGTGACAACCACCTCTTGTTTGAAGGAAGTTGTATGGGGAAAAAGAAAAAAATGGATTAAATTTTCTTCCTGTGACCCTAGAATCAGCAAGTTTTCCAGGCTCTGCTCAGCACTAAGCTGTAAGGCAGGTTGTGAAGTGTGGGGGCACTTTTGGGGCACTTTTGCCCCAGTTGCTGTCTCGGTACACCTTGCTGCAGTATCACATCACGTCCAGGTGGTTTTGGCTGTCACCTCTGGGCTGGGACTTCTGCAGCAGCACCAGGAGATACCTCTGCAGGAGAAGAGCAACCCAGGAAGATTCCTTTTAGCTAAGAAAAATAACTCATCAGGCAGGAAAAAATAAAGAAGAAGAAGAAGAAGAAAAAAAACCATGTTGTCCAGGCAATGATATTCATTTCTCCAAACTAAGAGCCGCTGTAAATCTCCTCTGCAGTCAAACATCTGTTTGAAAGGCAGCTGGCACTGCAGAGCTGCATTTGTTTCTCTGGAAGTGAGCTCTGTTGTGACGGGGCTGTTGCCATGGGAAATATCAGTGTTTGTCAAAACTTTAAGGAACAGCCCAGCACATGGAAGCTGTCAGCCTGAGCGCGGGGCTGAGGGCAATGGGAAATGGTGGCAAAGGGACTGCAGTGCGGGTGGGGATCTGCTCATTAAATATTTTAGAGAAGGAAATAGGCAGCAGTGGGGGAAACACAAAGCACAAACAAAACACAGGGCAAGAGGCAGCACACGTCATTGGAAGAACCATTTCATTCCACTTCAGTGACAGCAGGAGTGGCATCATGCTCAGCCCTGGCACTGCGCACCGTTGGTGCTGAGGGCCGTACCAGCACAGCAGAACAAGCCACAGCCACTCTGCTCAAGCGAAACAAATGCTTTATTCCGCAGGCTGCCTACCAACACGCTGCATCGGCAGTGTGCGGAAGTGGTGTGAGTTGATTCCCTGCTGCACTGATGACTTTTATTCAAGTGATTCAGGAAAACCCCACCTTTCAGGACAATTAAAAATTTGCTTAAGTGTTGGAACGGTTTCAATGTCTGCTGGAATGGCTCCAGAAGCCAGCACCGTGCTTCTTAGACAGAGCCAAGGCAGCAGCAGACCCACTGGGGCTGAAGAATCCTTCTCCATCCCAGCAGCACTGTTGCAAAACTAAACCCATTCGTACCTTTGCAAAATTTCATTCGACAGTGGTGGCACTTTCATCTTCCTTCCCTACACCTCCACACGAGCAGGTCCCACAGCGGCTGCAACCACCCCAGCTGTACATGGCAGAGCCAGGCGAGCGGCCTCTGGGCTGTGGGACTTGAGGCCGGGCTGTGGGCTCAGTGATGCTTTCCTGACCACACATGGCGTCACCACCATCACCACACAGCCCAGTGTCTGTGCTGCAGGCGGCAGTGACACACACCACCATGGCTGACCTGGCCTGAGGCATCAGGCCCACCCAAGGGCCCTCCCACCATGCCCTCATCCCCCCTGTGTGCTGGGAGCACTCCTCACACAGCCCAGGGAAGCAGTCTCCCCAGAAAGTTAGGTTTGCCTTCTAGATCTCTCTGCATCTACAACAGATTTCCTTTCTTTCTTTTCCTTTTTATAAATAGTCTGGCCTTCCTGCAGATATTTTCCTGGCTTGGTGACTCACCATAGACTCATCAGGCTCCTTACATTGCTCAAACGGGGAAGTCTCTGGCACAAATGGAAAAGAAAAAGAGAGAGATCCCCCCAGCTGACATTAACAACTGGTTATGATGTGTTCCCATGGAAGACCTGAAACATGTCCTGCTGCCCCAGGGCCAGAAGGATTAGTGTTAAGATGAATATCTGTGCAGGACAGAGGCGATGTCACCTGGTCCTCACAGTCTGTGCATGCTGTCCTGTCTCCTGCCTCCCTTGGGGCACTCACAGACAGCAATTGCTTCTCCTTAGGTCACTGCTGAGTGGCTTTGAGCAATTTAGTACACCAAGAAATGAACACGGCTGCCAAGCTTTCCATTTACTTCAGAACAGGGCAGTGAGCAGTCTGCATGCGATGCTTTCTATTTTTCTTCCCTATTTTGGGGAGGGGGTTGGGATTACCAGCTGCCTTTCGGGTAATTAAACACCAAGAACCCTCCTTCCCAGGCAGGAGCATTGGGAATGGCTGAGCTCTCTCCTGGCAGCAAGCTCCTGGTGCCAGGCACCCAGCTAGCGCTGCAGGGGATCATGGCCTTTGCAATTAGATGATGACAACTTGATGGAATTCAGCCCAGCACTGATGATACGATGAAGGGAGCTTATAAACAGGAGGGGGAACGGCTGTTTACAAGGGTGGATAGTGATAGGACAAGGGGGAATGGTTTTAAACTGAGACAGGGGAGGTTTAGGTTAGATACTAGGAGGAAGTTTTTCACACAGAGGGTGGTGACACACTGGAACAGGTTGCCCGAGGAGGTTGTGGATGCCCCATCCCTGGAGGCATTCAAGGCCAGGCTGGATGTGGCTCTGGGCAGCCTGGTCTGGTGGTTGATGACCCTGCACACAGCAGGAGGTTGAAACCAAATTATCTTTGTGGTCCTTTTCAACCCAGGTCATTCTATGATGACTTTGCCCTTCATGGTGGAACATACAAGTCGGTATAAAGTTTCACCAAAACTGTGGTACCACAGGAAAGGTTCTGAGTTATTTAACGTATGACATTATTATCACCTGATTTATATTGCAGCACAGCAAATGCATCTACGAGCTGTCTGTGCATTCTCATCAGTGTGATGAGGAGGCTTAGGACGTGTGTTGTTCTTGCTGATAAAGTGTCAAACTATCCTTTGGAGCAAACAGGATGCAGCCCATGTCGAGGTACCCAGGAAAAGAGAGCACTGTGTGACATGTTCTACCCCACTGGGAAACGTATCCTAGAAGCATTCACTGTGGCCGTATGTGATCCTCCCCAGCCCTTTCCCATGGAGAACAGCAGGTAGCGCGAGCCCTCATCATGCCTGTTCATTCATCCAGCATTCTCCAGCCCTGATTGTGTGTTATAACTTTTCTGACAGCTTGTAAGTGTTTCCGTGGCGACAGAGTTATGTTGCCAAAGCAGACAAGTGAATCATCTATTTGCAGGAGACAGGCGAGCTGCCACGGGGATACCTTGTGTCCCTGTGTGCGGAGCAGCCCTGGGCTCAGTGCAGCCCTTCCCTCTGGCACCGGGGCACACGCCACGTCCGCAGGAGGCAGCGCCCAGCCGGGGCCAGGCCCTGGCTGGACTCGGCCCCGCCAGGCGGCAGGGAGGAAGGAGGCCTCCGGGCTCGCTGCTCTGCAGACATTGCTCCCTCATTGGCGTCTTGGCCCTGCCAGCCACTGCAGCTCCCAGCCTGCTGCTCTGTCTCAGGACCCCTCCTGTAAAGTGCGCATTAGTTCACTTGTCTAGCATCCAGGCCTCCCACAAATGCTGTAATGGAAGTTATTGTTCTCCCAGCCACAAGGGAAATTGTGACTTTTCCAGCTTTTCTCCTCATGCAGAGATAAAGGCCCTGTGCACCACACCGACACACCAGCTGTGTGGTGGGGGCTGCTGCATGGCTGCAGGGGGTGACATGCCCCAAGCCCCCATACCCAGGGTCTCCAAAAAATAACCCCAGGCTCCTGTTTTGGTGCTGCAGCTGCAACCTGCAGGGCCGCGTGCTGATCAGTGGGGCAAACCTGTACATGGGGTAAATTTACTGTTAAGACCCTGCCTTGAGCTGAGGGGGGCACTACCTTCCTGTTCAATTCTGAGGTTGAAGTGAGAGTCTTTCTTTTAGTTCCCAGCAGTGCCTGAGATTTGCCAGCACTGTTCTGGTGAGCGATCCCAGCTCTGAACAGAGCCCTGCACCCTCCTGCTGCTCCATGGGTGTGCAATTAGCACTGATTCACCGGCTTAAACAGACCCACATCACCTGGAGGTCTGATCCCGTGTATTTACCCAAGAAAGAAAATGTGACCACCCCAGGAGCTCTGTGATGCCTCTAGGGTCTGGCAGGAAATATGATGTTGGGATGCGCTGGTGATGCAGAGAAGCAGCAAATGGATGCGTACATGCTGAGACAAATTAATTGTTGTGCCCAGGCCAGTGCTCGCAGAGGCCACCTGTTTTGCTGACTCTTCCGTGTCACTTCAGAGTGTGGAGAGTGTCTGGGAGCTTTGTAGTTGAAAGAACCTTCCTCCTGCTGGTTCACTTATAACATCACTGAAAAGTTTGAGTTGGAAGGGACCTTTAAGATCAGCTATTTCCAACCCCTCTGCTATAGGCAGGGACACCTCCCTCTAGACCAGGTTGCTCACAACCCCATCCAGCCTGCCTCACTGGGCAACCTGTTCCAGTATCTCACCACTCCCAGAGAAAAGAATGTTTTCCTAATATCTCGTTTAAATCAGCCCTCTTCCAGTTTAAAACCATTTCTCCACATCCTGTCACTACATGCCCTCATATGAAGTCCTTCTCAGCTTCCCTGTAGGCCCCTTCAGGTACTGGAAGGCCACTGTAAGGTTCCACTCCTGGAGCACCAGTGTGCAGTGCTGGGGCTCACAGCATTGCTGGCAGATGGAGCTCCTTGCCTGGACACCCAGGTTTATGTGCAGCTCCCTTGAGCTTGGGGTGCTCCAAAGCCAGAAGGAGCATCGATGCAATCCCTGTCTGGCTGCCTTAAGTTGCCTGTGTACATGGGAGCTTTTGGATCCTGCTTCTAAGATGTCAAATAGTGCGTGAGGCGAGAGGGAAGACCAGGATTCTGCTCATGGGGAAGTGTCTCCTATGCTGGGCTGTGTTCCCTCCTGGAACAAGAAGAAAGCATAATGACTCAGGGTTTTACTGCATAGGGCGCTACATCAACCGGGAAAAGTAAGGAGTGCCCCAATCCTGATGCTACTTACCCTACAGGGAACGACAGTGAGTCAGCAGCCACACAGTCATGAAATATGGGAATCTCTGCAGGCAGAGGAGGGAATCAGAGCAGGACATGGAGGAGCTCACATAAACAGAACCAAGCCGTTATCCTCTGCATAAATCAGCAGAAGGTGGAGGAAGGTGCTGTGTTCCTACTGCGGTGAAGGGAAAGCTGCCTGTCAGAGGTGGCTCAGACTGCTGACTCCGAGTGGGCAGGCAGGCCTGCAGAAGGGTGAAATTCAACGCATACCTCTCTTGGTGCTGCTCCTGACCAGCTCCAGGCAACATCACTGAGGAATCCCAATCCCACGCTGCACAGATGGTGGCTGCCACCTCCGCCTGATGGCTCGGCCATGTGCAGCGTGGGCTGTGTGTCACCCTGCAGAAGACAGTGCAGTTCCACCATCATCGGAAAAAGAATCATTTTAAACCAGCGCTGCAGTGGCCTGCATAACAACATTTATTTTTGGGTGCCTGGTGGAAAAGCGGGGGAAGGATGAAGAGTAGGGAGGGGAAAAGTATTCTAAGCATTAAGTGCAGACTTCACATTCCACTCCTGTTGGCTTCACAGAGCTCATAAATCAAAAGTTGGGACAGATGGGTCTCACCAGTCAGGACACGCACTGATGGACACTATATTTCACTCTGAGGCTCACTTCCCTGCAAAGGGGTGAATACGACAAAGTTCTGATATGAAAAAAAGTCTGTATTAAAGAAAATTGCTTTTATTGTAAACAAAGTATAAAGTACAACATAAGAAATGTGCAAATCTTTAAAGTAGTCACAAAAGAGCGTATCTAATACACTATTTTCAAATGGTTCACGTTCTGATAGGTGTCCTCGACATAATATGATAAAATAGAGTGAAGTTGACACATTATTTGTCACAAAATATACAGCTTTAATTCTAAGCTGTGTCTTTACTGCCTTGTTTAACTTTTCAAATCACAACTTTCTAATTTAATACAATACATAACATATCCATATCTCATTTTTAGTATAAACCATCTTTCAAAGAATAACATGGTCAAGAACCCTAAGGTTCCTGTTTTTCTCTCTCAGTCGACCCAAGTAGCTTACAGTTTCACTGTTTTTCTTAAAAGTACACTGTATCTGCTTATGAAAAATGCAGTGGTATGGAATTTGAGAGGGTACGAAGGAAACTGTAAGCATCACAAAAGCAGAAGCACCGTACGATGCCTCAGTATAACCAGTTGTAATAATCACAAAGCTTTCAAAAGAAGCCAGGACAATGTTACAAAGCCAACGAGGATTCACAAACATTTCACCCCCCCGCCTCCTACTGCCTACAGGGTGCCTCTCAGCACCCACTGAAGCCCTTTCTGGGCAGCAGCACAAAGCTGGTGGCCCCAGGGCACATGGCACCAATTGTAGGACAGGCCCCACAGCTCCCAGAGCATGGCACCGACCCACCTGGACCACTGGGCCTGGAAATCTACTGGGCCCTCCTACCCAGAAAAGGCAGCACAAGTAGGAAAACCAATTTGGATCACCTCTGGCACATACACCCTGGGCTTTCAAGCCTGTGCCTGCACATTGCTGTCTATCTAATCTGTGCCGTACTGGCGATTCACAACCAACAGTTAAAATCTGTGCTGGTCTCAAGCATCAGCCGCAAACCTTCAGCAACACTGACGCTTGACTGATATATATATATATGTATATAGCATATATGAATAATCTGCAAAATTCAAAACCTGCACAACGCCTTCTGCTCTGCTCTAGAGCCTTCCCTTTCTCTCCTTACCAGTGCAAAAGACACCCTCCATTCCAGCCAGCCTGAGTCTCTCAGCCCCACGCTGTGTCACTGCACACAGACCGCCTCTGCCTCCCTGCAGCGCTGCCATCAGCAGCTGGCACTGGAGAACCACAGACCTGCAGCAAAAGCTTTTTTTTTTTTTTTTTTTTGGTTTTTTTTTTTGGTTTCTTTTTTTTTTTTTTTTTTGCTTTTTTAACCTGGCATACCCCAGTGACAACAGTTCATCAGCCACCTTCTGACCAAGTCCCTTCACTGTGCAGCCACCGACGGAGGCGGCACGGCGATGTCATTCAGCTTGCTCACTTCCATCTGCCAGTTGGGCAGCTTCTTGGCGGAGAGGTGCCGCCGCGCGTGCTTCGTCAGGTGGTCGCTCCTCATGAACCGCCGCTCGCACATGGGGCACGCAAACTTCTTCTCCCCCGTGTGCGTCCTGCGGTGCCGGGACAGCTCGTCGGAGCGGGCAAACCTCCTCTCACAGCCCTTCCAGCTGCAGCTAAAGGGCTTCTCTCCTAGAAGAAGGAAAGCCGTGAACACTGAGCAACCAACGCTACTGGCTTGACTGACAGCAGCTGGCTTTTCGAAAAAAGCACTTCCATTACAACCAAGCTTCATATAAATCTTACTTACTTTCATATATATGAAATTTAAAAACATTTAAACATTGCAGACTCACTATCATCAATACTAAGTAGTGCAGGAGGCCTGAAAAGTCCTCCGAAAAACAAACTGAGATGCTCCCTATGCCTGCACACAGGGCTGATTTTAGCTCCGAGCCCCATGGGTGCCACAGATTATGGTGCCTTTGGTCAGGTGACCAAGTGCTCCCCCTTAATGCAACCCATAACGATGTTGGTCCCGTTCCCATGTAACGGAGCTCTGGCAGCACATCATGAGTCTCTGTGAAAATGCACGCCCCTCTTTTCACTACTGTGAATAAGAGCTGAGACATGAAGTTGTTCAGAGATAACCAAAGTGGGAATAGCTTTGATTGGACACTTGCTTTTGTTCATGAAAGAATCCCTTTAAGTTAACCTTAACCTACTTCTCACAAAGGCATTCTTGTGTAGAAGCCTAATAAGGCATCTGTAACTACAGAAAAGCCTTTTCTACATTTGGGCAGGGCCTTGCTTCCAATGCTTGCAAGATATGTTGCTGTCTGCCTTTTGACATGGAGCAAAGCCAGCACAAACTCCTGAATCAACTTCCCCCCGGGGTATTTCCTCTCACAGATTAGGTGGCATTACAGTGCACACAATGAGAAAGAAGCCTTTCATTGCTGCCCCACAATATGCTCTATGAACAAACCCAGTAACTACGAGATTCTTAACAAGTAGTGCATACAGCCGCAACGTCATGTTAACTTTTAACAGCCCGAATGAGTGACCAACCTGTGTGTGTTCGGACGTGAGCCTTCAAATGGGAGCTCTTGAAGTAAGTTTTCCCACACCCCGGGTAGTTGCAAACATGACTTCTTATTCTCGAAGAATCAACCGGAGGAGCAACTTTGGCTCCAGAAGGTGCAAAGCCAGGAGCGGGGGCAATAGGAGAGAGCCTCGTGCCATTTGGGCTGAGGATCGGAGCCTTCGCGCTCGGCACAACTGGCTGGGGCACAACAAACATGACAGCGCCCTTGGGGACCTGTGTGCCCATGAGCACCATGGGCTGGCAGAGCGCAGGTGGCCGGCTGGCTGCAGCACCAGGCACCACAGCAGTCATGACAGAGTTGCTGGTGGGCAGTGGGACCATCTGGCAAATGACCGGCAAGGGGGGGGCTGCGTTTCCCAGGACAGAGCACGGGGCTGCCATCGGTGCTGGCTGCTGTGCTGACCCAGGGACAGATGGATGCCTGCTGACCACAGGCTTTGTCGAGCGCTCAGGGCCAACAGCTGGCTCTGCAGTTTCTCTTTCTGCAGCTGGCAATCGTCTGCTTTCATAACTCACTCTGCTCAGTGCCGTAGCCGAGCACTCTTCGTTGCTGTCCAGTTTGCTATCAGTGTCCCATGCAGCACCATCCTGGTATTTCAGTACACTGGCTGTTCTCGCTGGGCAGGTTTTGCGATTGCAGAGCTGAGCATCGGCCGTGTGCCGAATAACGCTGGTTGCTTGGGCCTTCAGGGCTCTGGGCGCGTGCGGCTCAGCCTCTCCTCGAGGTGTGGGGGTGGTGTGGGACAACTCCAGGTCGGATGGGCTGTACGGAGGGGTCAGGCACTGCAGGAAGAGGCGAGATTAGGGAGACATTTAACAACCTGCTGCCACGCGTTACCGACTGCTGCCTCACAGACACAGAGAAACGAGCTTGCACATGGTAAGCACTTACAAATGCGGGGATGGTGCTGAAGTCTGCCACTCCAGGAAGCAGGGTCTCATCGCTGTCCTCTGACATGTCAGAGGCTGGGGTGATGGGTCTCATGTCTGCATGTTTCTTCAGGTCAGTCTTCCAGTTGCAGCTCATAGAAATCAGGGCCTCAACAGCCTCGTAATCGCCTTTCTCAGGGGTGTTGTTCCAGAAATACTGAGCATCTCCCTGCTTCTCAGTCATCATCGCCATTTCTTCTTCCTGTTTGGGTCAGAGTTCAATAAGCCTTTAACTCGATGGTCTCGGCTAGCTAACAGCATGGAGCGCCTCGTGCAGGGAAAACGTGCATGATGACACGGGGTACAGCTACACTGCCCTCCTGACAGGATGCCTTCTTAAGTCATCTGTGGGGAAATCTGCCATTTGGTGAGGATGACACAGCTCCTTGAGGCCAAACAACTTCCCCAAACCTTAAGCAATAGTTCAAGTTATTCCATATTGTTGCGGCTGAAAGCTTAAAACGACAAAACGCAACACGGGACGGAGCCCAGATCCCCCCTCCCGCCGCACCCTCCTTCCGTTCCCGCTTCGAACCCCCGCTCTGACCCGCGGCTACGAGAAGCCCAGGGCCGCTCCCTTCGGAACGCGTCAGCCGCCACTCGGTGTTCCCACAGCGCTCAGGAGCGCACGCAGCCACGTTTACAGCCGTGAGGACGGCAGCTCGGGGAGCGGCACGTCGGGACACGCACGGTTTGGCAGAACGCCGCGCGAAACAGAGCCGCGCGCCAAGAGCCGCCGGCGGCATAGCTCTGGGGGATCTCCGTGGCGCGGGGCAGCGCCGAGGCACGGCCGCACAGCCCGTCCCCGCCCCCGTCCCCGCCCCCATCCCCGGCGGCCGTTGGGCGCGCGCCACCGTCACCTCGGCGCACCCCGCCGCCTCGCCCCGCCCCCGTCCCGCCCCCATTGGCTGCCCCGGGCGGGGCGCGGTCGGGGCGGGGGCACGCGAACAAAGCGTGATCGGCGGCTGCTGGGAGCGCCGCGCGCCGACCTTTCCCCCAGTTCGCCGCGCTCCCGCCCCCGCCCTCAGAAGGAGCAGGAAGGGAGCTGCTCAGCACCGCGCCGCATCGCACCGCGGGGATGGGGCTGCGGCCACCGCGTCCGGTGGCGCGGCTGCTCGCAGTACCGCTGCCCAACGCCCACAGCTCAGCCCGTCCCGCTGTCCGGAGCTGGACGCCCGGCTCCCCGCCCGCGGTGCCGGCGGCGCCCCCCGCCTCGTACCCTTCGCTCACCCTCACGCCGCCGCCCGCCCGTCCGGCCGGCCCCCGGGCTCTGCCGGTTCCCCCGTCCCGCCGTGCCCCTCCTCCTGCGCGCCCCCCGAGCTGCCCCTCCCGCAGCCCCCGCTCACCGCGCGCCGTGCCGGGACCCCGTGCCGCCGCCGCCGGCCGTGCCCACGCCGATTTTCCTCTTTTTGTCCGCCGCTCCCCATTCAGGTGGCGGCGGCTCCAGCGCCCCGCGCGGGTGGGCGGGGCGTCGCCTGCCCAGCAGCCAATCGGCGGCAAAGGTGTGTGAGGCGGCAGCCAATGGGCGCGGGGCGCCCCGCGCGTGATCGGCGGCTGCCCCGCGGCGTGGCCCGGGTGTCGGCGCGGCGTGGCTCGGGAGTCGGCGCGGCGTGCGCGCTCCCGCCGTCATCCCGGCGGCTGAGTCAGTGCATCCGGGCGGGGGCGGCCGCCGCCTCCCCGTGAGGTCACGCGGCCCCCCGCCCCTCCCCGCGGCGCGGAGGTGGCGCCGGGCTCCTCGCGGTGGCGCCGGGGGGATGCCCTCCTCCCCGGGTTCCCCGCCGCTCGCGATCGGGGGGGTCACGGCTCGGTGCGCGGCGCCCCGGCTGTGCGCTGCGGCATCAGGGGCACTGGGGAAACGCCCGCGGAGCGGCGTCTGCTCTGCCCGTGTAAATGAGTGCGGTACGCAATGTGAAATGCTGTTCGCCTTGTCGGTCTGCTGCTATGGCAAGGTACCGGCGGTATGTGCCGCCGAGGTGGTGGTGGGGTAAGGGGCTGGAAGTAAGCAACTCTTTGCGGCTTCTCACAGAAAAGACGTGGAAGTGCTGGAGCGCGTCCACAGAAGGGCGGCAAAACGGAAGGGTCTGGAACACAAGTCTTACGGCAGCGGCTGAGGGAGCTGTGATCGTTCAGTGTGGAGAAGGGGAGGTTCAGGGGAGACCTCGTTGCTCTCTGCAACTGCCCGAAGGAAGGTTGTGATGGGCTGGGGACGGCCTCTTCTCCCAGGTAACAGCGATGGGATGAGAGGTGAGGGCTGCGTGCTGAGAGCAGTGCTTGGCTGGGAACTGGGCAGCGAACGCTGACAGGAGGCGGTAGGGATGCAGCCAGGGCTGAGGGACCATGAGAAAGAGGGGGCTTCGTGCCAGAGGGGATAGATAGGCTTCGTGTGCCCAGATCCCTGAGGCCCTGCCATCCTGGTGAACGTGTCCTGGAGCAGCATTTCAGGCTGCTGGGTTGAACTGGGAGGAGCAGCCCCCAGAAAGGAGAGACCAAACTGTTCTTTGGCTCCTGCCCCCCGTGGGAGCTCCGTTCCCCACACATCCCTGGCATCCATGGAAGTAAAGCTGCTCATTTTGCTGCAACCCCTCCCGTGTGTGTCTGACTGCTCTTTCCTTCCCCTCTCCTTTCCTGCTCTGCAGGCTAAGACTGTCTACAACCACCTCTCCCAAAAATAATCCCTGCTTAAGAGGCTGGAAAACATGACAGTTTATCTTCATATGCAGAGCAGAACTTATTTGTAATTAGCTTTAAAGCTGTCGTTTATTTTACCAGCCTGATTTCCACACCAGGCGGATCGTGCATGGCTGGCAGCGCTGCATTCCTGCCCATCCTACACAACCCATCATCACATGGATGCATTCAGCACAGAGTTGCTCATGGCTCCATCTTCTCTCCAGAGTGTTTTGTCTGCCCCCGAGTCCATGCAGCCACCATCCTGCCTCGCCTGCGGGTCACTGCGTGGAAAGCTCCAGAGAGTGTTGGCAATGCTGTTGTTGACGTGGCTGCCATGGGGGTGGGGAGACTCAGACACCCCTAATAAAGCCTGAGGCAAGTGAGAGGCACTTCTTTTTGGCAAATGAGCAGTTTTCAGTTTAAAAATGTTTTTCTCTTGGCAGCCAGTGGAAGCATCTGAGCTACGGCTGTCAGATCAAATGTGTGCTTTCCCTTTGACCTCCCAAGGAACATAGGGATGTGGTTTTATGCCATCTAGGAGCAATCTGATGTGTTTGCTTTTCATTCTGAAGGTGTTTAGGAGTTTGACATTTAGCCCTTGTGGGTTATTTATTTATGCCTTTTACACTATATCTTATGTTTCCTAGAAAACCACTTGCCCAGCCTGCATGTCGTATATTTTTGATGTGGAAAGATGTGGGATTGGGGTGATAAATGAGGAAAGAGAATTGGCAACAAGACTAGAAAATCACTGGCCAACTAGGTAACTTCAATCCTATCCAGCAGTCTGAACCTGAATTTCAGCATGCTCCGTTACCTGTAGCTTACCTTGGCTTTGTCATACAGAATTTACAAGGAGCCGTAAGTGGCTCCTTTATCCTAGAGTCCAGCAAGAAGCTGTGTTGCACTTATGAAAGGGCATGAATGATTATTTTAAACCTCCCATGTTGGATGAGTACTTTCTATGGGTGTTGTGGTTTAATTAACCATTTTGAATATAACCCAATGATCAATTTAAATTACTGTTAAAAAAAATCAGATACTTAGAAACTGAATTGAAATTAAGCACTACAGAGTGAGCTTGTGCAGCTGACAAAGCCACCTGTCCATGCTGTGATAAGTGTTTTTCCCGATGGAAGCATTAGAAATACATTTGTTTGCTTTTTCATGCCCAAGCTGATCTTACTCGTTACACAGTGACTAAATTGCTGCATTTCCAGGATAAATTCCAGAGGCAAACAGATGGTGGTGTGAACAGAGCATTTTGTTTGACATACTAATGTGGTATGAATCTCAGCAGGGACTTTCCTCCTCCTCAGAAAGGTAACAGCATTTCTGCACCTCAAATATTTTGATAACAGTCATATGAATGAAGTCATATGAACTTTTCTTTAAGCCTACCTGCATTTTCTGATTTTTGAACTGTTGAATAGTTTCATCCACACAAAGCAGACAAAATAGAGCGAAGCTATCAGTAAATGTAATATTGCAGGAATAATTAACTGTGATGCCAATATTTGATCAACTCCCAGTGCATGTGTTCATATTCAAGCAAGTGAATAGTTTCTGAATAGGGAAATGCAGGTGGAGAGTGCAGGCAGTATGTTCCTCATACAGTACAGGCTGTACTGCATCCAGTTTGACTCCCTGCACCCAGGACAACCCTCCAGTATGTCTTGGCAAGCCTTGAGTTCTCACATCCCACTGCCACCTCCTGTCAAATGACTCTCCTCACATCATAGTACAAAATACACCACTGGTGTGCTGTTAAGCAATCACCTCACTGTTAGTAATTGATTTTTTTTCCCTTGAGTCATCACAGAACTAAGGGTGCACTTTAGGGACCTGTGGAGCTCAAGGCCTTGTGTCTCATTTAAAGAGATGTCATAAGAGTCATGGCTTTGCCACATAGATAGCTCTGATAGTCTTTGGCAGGACAGCAAGAATTGAGCAATACTATTTTTTTTATTATTATTATTAGGAAAAAAAAAAAAAGCCTCTGTGAAAGCCTGTTTTGGTGCTGCAGAATGCAAGTATCTCAGTTCTATCAGAGTGATGCAGGGCTGCAGGATAGATCCCTGTTTAATGTCCAGACACACAGTGTGTAAGTAGTGATGATTTTGTCAGTGGCAGGGAACCCCAGCAGTGAGACTGCCCTCATGATGAGAAAAGCTTGCCTAAAGAGTTTGTTAGGTGTGGCAGCCCCTGGACTTTGCCAAAGCTACTCAACCCTGGAGGCTTTCATGCAGGTAACACAGGAGCTGGTCGGTGGGACTGGGAGGAGCAGTGATTATGTGGGGATTGTACAGGGACCGGGAAAGGCATTTGTCTTTGGTTCTCCGGTTGTTTCAGTGCCTCAGGCAGAGGCAGGAGATGGCACAGAGCACACAGTGTGCAACTTGTCCTGACCGCCTGCATGGCAGCAGGGTGTTGGCATCTGGCTGCTCCCTGGACTCCTCCCTGCGGCTCGCTTTGGTCCTGCAACCCAGACTGCAGAGCACACACCTCATTCCTGAAGCTCAGCATGGCAGTGTGTGCCTCAGCTCTGCGTCTCATTGTTGGAGATGTACACTTTGGTCTCAAGGCTCACTGCTGTCAAGATTCAAGTTCCTCTGTCCCACAGCATCCTCGGAGGCACGCTGCACCTCAGTACCACCAAGACTTACTCTGCAGGAGCTGCAGCAGCAAGGAGGGGGCTGTGCGAGCCATAGCAAAGTGCAGAGTGATGCCCTGACACCAGGGAGGTTCTTTTGGAAGAAGAGAGCACTGGTTTGTACCTAATAGGTGAAACATGCATTACTGGTGGCATCTTCTCTGCAGACTGATCCTGAGTAGCCAGTTATGAAGCAGTTAAAGGATAGGAAAGACAACAGAATTGTTAGGAAGAGGGAGGCAATATAGTATAAAAGGTACTGGAAGATAATTTGGGTTTCTTTAAACTGTTCAGTCAGTATTACTTCAGGAGTTTCCTTCTTTATGGAGAAGGCTGTTCTCTTTACTGAGGCTGCAGCAAGTAGTGAGAGGTGTAGCTTGGAATGGAATGGAAATGCCAATAGATTTGCTGTATTCTGTGTGCTTACTTTGCTCTGGGATCTGTTATGTCTTCAGCACAAGTACACGGTATGTAAATGTAAGTAGTTCAGTACTGAATGTAGTGGTGATGTATGTAGCAGTGCTCTGTAAATGTTTGCCTGTAAGTCGGTGTGTTTTGATGTGCTGAAGCAGGGAGAACTGCTTCAAACACAGCTGAGAAGTATTTGAGTTAGGCAGCTAGTTGGTAGTTTGAGTCCTGTTCAACTTGTGATTGAATGGAGGAAAAGGTCAGCTGAGCTTTTAAATGTAACTATTAATGTTATGTTACAACGGGACTTATATAAAAATGTTCTGTCTGAAGGTGTACTTATATTCCCATTAGATTTGCTTCCTTTCTAAATTCTTCCCCTCCTGCTTCTGTCCTTGTATTACACTGGAGAACAAGGAAGAATTTGGGATGTAGTTCTGCCTTGCTCTTCAGGCTCTGCCTTCCTGAGCAAACAACCTGGCAGCTGTGGCCTGAACTACTGGTCTTGAAAAGATCTGTGCTATTTATTGCCATGTCTGGTAGATCAGAAATGGGGGAAATTACCAATGAAAATATCACAGAATCACAGAATCACAGAATTGTAGGGGTTGGAAGGGACCTCCAGAGATCATCGAGTCCAACCCCCTGCCAAAGCAGGTTCCCTACAGCAGGTCGCACAGGTAGGCATCCAGGCAGGTCTTGAACATCTCCAGAGAAGGAGACTCCACCACCTCCCTGGGCAGCCTGTTCCAGTGCTCCGTCACCTCACTGTAAAGAAGTTCTTGCTCACATTTGTGCAGAACTTCCTATGCTGCAGTTTCCAGTCGTTTCCCCTCGTCCTGTCTCCACTCACCACTGAAAACAGTCTGGCCTCGCCATTCTGCCCCCCACACCTTAGATATTTATAGACCTGGATCAGGTCCCCTCTCAGTCTTCTTTTCTCAAGGCTGAACAGACCCAGTTCACTCAGCCTTTCCTCATAGCAGAGATGCTCCAGGCCCTTCACCATCTTCGTGGCCCTCCGCTGGACTCTTTCCAAGAGATCCCTGTCTTTTTTGCACTGGGGAGCCCAGATCTGGACGCAGTACTCCAGATGAGGCCTTCCCAGGGCAGAGTAGAGGAAATCCAAACCAGGTGTCTGAAATGCTCCCTGAACTCCGGCATGGGGCCGTGCCCACTGTCCTCCACTGCCCCGTGCAGCCCGTTCCGTGCCCGCCGCCCTCCGCTGCAGCCCCTGTCCCTGACCGCCACCCGCCCCTCCCCTGACGCAGCTCCATGCCGTTCCCTCGGGCCCTGTCGCTGTCACACGGCGCAGAGCTCAGCGCTGCCCCTCCGCTCCCTGTGAGGAGCTGCAGCCGCCATCGGGCCTCCCCTCAACTCCTCTGCTCCGGGCTGCACAAACACAGCGGCCTCAGCGCTCCTCGTACATCACGCCCTCCAGACCCATCCCCATCTCTGTAGCCCTCTTTTGGACACGCTCTAATAGTTTAATCTCCTGCCAGTACTGTGACACCCAAGCTGCAGCCAGTGCTCAAGATGAGGCTGCACGGCACAGAATGGGACAGCCCTTCAGTCAACTGCTCTAAGTCCAAAGTCTCCTCTCCCCAAGGGGAAGAAGGGACTGCAGATGAGGTCAATGCCTGGAAGGCTGTAGGTGTCTATACACATACCTGTTGCAAAACAGCAGCCGAGGGCTGTGTGGTGGGGCCTGTGCTGGTGAGTGTGCTGGCTGGGGAGGCCAAGGAGACCTGGAGTGGGTAGAGCTCTGGCACAGCTCTCATGCTCCTGCTCGTCTCTGCCATGAGTGCAAATCATCTGCTCCAGAGGACCCTTGTTTGAGCAGCTGGGAAGCAGGCCAGTCTGTACTGCATGGCCCTGATCTCGAGGTTGTTCTCTGGTTCAGATAGCAAAGTGAATGTAACTGTACCCAGAGATTTGTGGGTGGGATTAATCTAAGATTAGTTGCTTGTAGCACAAGCATTTGTTTTTATAGCTCTTTTATGGCTGTTGACGTGGTGGTAAATATAAACCATGAGGTTTGGGCATGTTTCATCTTTACCCCGATACGGGATGAATTGCACTCAGTTCTGCTGACTCCATCTCCAGTGCTGATGATGGGAACCTGGATGGCTTCTGCAGGTAGGTAAGCCCACAAAGTAGATTGGTGAGGCGAGGGGAATCCCACCATGAGTACCCAGAAAGTGAGCAGAGCCATCAACTGGCAGAGGAGGGCTCTGAGGGGCAAAGCACTCAGGCCTCACTGGCTGGGTTTACTGGCCACGTTCTCTCCAGCCCAGCCATAGCACAGCCCTCTGTTGCTGAGAGATTTGCCTGAGAGCTGGGGGGAGAGAGGAGATACTGAAAATGATAATGAAGAAGCCTGAATCTTACTGTGGGACCAAGGAGAAGGAGAAGAAGGCTGTTGAGGTGGGGAACAGACAAGAGATGAGAGTGGTCTCCAACATGTAGGAAACCAAGGCTTCCTAAAACTGCCGGCTCAGCTCGTTTGCCTCTGCCCTGCATGAGAAGCTTCCATTTCCTCTCATTTCCTCTTTGTTGGGCACATGATGTGCGGCTGACCATCACTGATGCTCTGTTCTGTTGGGTGGAAATGTCCACCTTGAACCTCTTCCTGGCCCCTGGGTCTGCTTCTCTGGGCCCAGCTGTCGGAAAGGTCTCTGCTCTGTGCTGCAGTTTTCAGAATTGATTCAGAAATGTACCTTGTGTAAAAAAAAGTAAAGTAAAAAGTAAAAAGTAGGCTTTCTTATAACTAGGTCCATTATCCCAGCAGGCAATTGGCACTTGTTTCTCACTACTTCCAGAAATATTTATTTTTATGATTGATTTTTTTTTATGATTTTTTCTTTTTTTCACTTTTAACATTTCTTGAGTATTTTTCTGCTGATGGAGCAACTTGAGGTGGATTTGGTGGATAAGCTGTTTATACTGGAATGGATGACTGAAGGTTGATTGACATGTTCTTCCCAGCGGTCCATTCAGTCTCTTCATGAGCACTGCTGAAAAGTCTCAGTCTGTTCTTCAGTAGTGGCAACACAAATGGGTTCTTGTGAAACTATCTCATCTCACCTCACCCTACTTATGGACAGGAAATGCTGATATTTGACAGACAGAAAGAGCGTGATTCTGCAGCTGTTGATTCCTATGTAGTGAATTATTCTGAGAAAAACTGAAAGACAGATGAAAGATAAACTACCACCAGAAGAAGGCTTACGTCCAGCTGTTGCGTTCAGGAGCCTCTCCCGAAGGCTGTTGTTTATTTGATGACACCAGACATTGTAAAATCAACATCGATGTTGTAATGTTTATACGTGCGTGTGTTTTGCAGCTGGAATGATTACAATCATCAGTCAGAAAACGGTCCCATTCCGCTGTGAGTGGTCAGGATCACGTGGTTACCAGGAACCCTCTTCAGATCCCTCCCAAAAACAGACAGTTCCCACACCAGTGTGAGTGTAGGTGGAACAGAAGGCAGCAAACAAGAGCTGAGGAGTCTGTTGTGGGCCCCCACCCCCTAATCTGACAGAGCCTTCTGTGAGCACATTGCCATGTTTTGTTCTGTTTATATATTCAGCCTTCCTCGCAAGTATCGAGATGGATAAGCAGTGAGTGCCCTCCTCGTGGGTCCTGCTCACATCAGTGAGAGTGTCTGGGACTGGGGCTGCAACACAAATACAGACAAAAGGAGGACAAGTGGAAGTCCTTTGGTTTCTTTCATCTGCAGGAAGCTTTGACATTAACCCCAGATGAGACCAAAAGCTGCTGCCTTCAGCTCTAAGCTGTAAGGTATAGTTCCCTGGCGCAGGTCACACCTGTGAAAAGCCTCCAAGAAAGCTTTGTCTGCTCTGTCTTCTGGAAGAGAAGTCTCAGGAATTCCTACAGGTGGTGTGAGATCCCTGCTGTACCCCACCCCAGCGTTTTCTGCCTGCTGTGAGCTATGCTGTCACATTTTGTGGGTTTGATTTGCCCTTTGGAAGCGTTTCCTCACCTGCAGTGAATTACAGGCTCAGATTTCATGTAGGAGCAATCAGAGGCATTGTGAATGCTTGCAGGGTTAGTGAAATCAGTGATATGGTATTGTCCTGGTTAACATACTTGTGGAAGGCAAAGCTGAGAAGCCAACATATAGATGTAACTTATGTAGTTAAGTCTGTGTCTGAAAAGCGTCTATTAAAATGCAGAAACAGTGCAGCAGCCCATGCTAAAACAGCTTTATGAATCTGGATTGGGATGTGAAGCTGCAGCTTTCAGGAGCAGACCTGTGTCTGCATGGCCCTATAGGGACAAACCCTTCTCCTGCTCTTGGAGTGACTATAAATAGCCCAAAATCACAGCGTAGGTGGGTTTGTTTGGTTACTGCAGTGCTGTGTGGCAATTCTGGCTGGATGCCCCTAAATAATCCTACTGGCCGTGTGTACTAGAGAGCTTAAGGTTTTAAAAAGTTCTGGGTCAAATTTACTCTTGTTAAATAATCAATATTGATCAGGTCATGCGATGCACTATCCGAGCGGTCGTTCAAACACCCCATATAGTCGGAGTTCATTTTTAGGTGTTTACAGATTCAGAATCCCTGGAAGAGTAATTGCTCTGCTCATAAATCCACGTACTTGTATAGGCATGGCCCCGTGCGCACAGGCAGGAGGGATTTCAGGGATGTGCAGTGGATTTGATGCTCACTTGCTGTTTTACTTGGATACTTGAATTACTCGGACAGATCCAGAAATCTCAGCTATAACTCTGTTTGTTTTAGTACATCGAGGCAAGAACTTTCCCCTGCCAGAATTATTTTTAAGTACTCCTTTCTTGCTGCCATAAAATACAAATGAAAATGTAAGTTTAAGTGGATTTTTTAAAAGCATCTGTTTCCCTCAGCGTGCCCATCTATCACATCCATTTGCTGTTTTGATTAAGAGCGAAACTCTTAAACCACAATCTGCATAAATTTTGGACTGAGAGGGATAGCAAGGAGCTTGGCAGCACTAAGCATAAATTTAAAAATGGCTTTTTGTTGTGGGGGTTATTTATACAGATTAGACGTCCTGGAAAGTTTTTCTCATCTGAAGCCTCTCTCAGCTGTACCATTACAGAGCTGCATCAGGAAAACACCATATGGCTCTGCCAGCTGCAGTGCACACACACACAGAAGGGTATTGGTGTGCAACCAAAGAAAGGTGAAGAGTGAAATCTGTAAACAGTGCTTTATAGGTGAAAGGCTGCACAGGGCTGCGCTTACTGTTCTGTGGCCGGAGCAGGAAGCCATCACGCAGCAGCAGCAGCGTGCAGAGGCTGCCGGGCTCCTCAGCTCCCTGCTCCCGCTGCACTTTGTATCTCAGTGCTCCCAGGGCTCACAGTATTTGGCTCGGTACTGAAAGCAAGACAACTAACCTGAGACCTCACTTCAGTGCATCATCAGCAAGAGGCTGTGAGGTACATTGAAGCAATGAGAGGCTCACTGAGCACCTGCAGCTGGGTGTGCCACAAGGTGTGCTGTGTGCTGCAGGGCCCCACTGCTATCAGTACAGCACGCGCTGCACGAGATGGGAAGCAGCCAGGTTCCAGCCTGCCCCATGCTCCTGCCTGCCTGATTCTTTCTCAATAGGTGCAATAGAGCACTGTACCACACCTGTACCACACTGGTTCCCCTCCAGGATGGACTTTGCACTGCAGTGGCAAAGCACCCACTGAGTTCACTCATGCACAGGAACAAAGGATGAAATGCTAAAGTGAATTGAGAGGAAAAATCCATCCTTCTCTCACAGTTGCTTCCACTGGAACCAGACAGAGTGCCTGCTCTTGTAGGGCAGAGATGGTGGTGATCCAAAACAAGGAATGATTTTCCCCAAACTGATGGGAAGGGTAATCATGCCCCTGCTGCAGGGCTCTGACTGCTGCTCTGTGAGGGAGCCCCCAGGTCAAGCCCTTACCACTCTGTGTAGTGTCATTTTCATCTCAGTTCTCATGTCACCCACGCAAAGAGACAGACATCTGTGGTGAGATTCAAGAGGTACAAGGAGGCTATGAGTGAACAACCACCTACAGGTAGCCCGAGTATCAGCGAGTGCAGGGACTTTGGTAAAAGAGGCTGGGGGAATTAGTTCCTTAGGGCTAGATAGGATAGAAGACTTTATAACATGTTCACTATCTACCTGATACGGAATTGGAGAACTGTCCTGGAAGGAATGACCAGAGCTCAGAGTTTCTCCTTCCAGGTGTGTTGTAGCAGTACAAGGGTACACAAGATGGCTCTTTCTAGATAAACAGACTTCTGAACAGAAGTGCAGCACAGGCCCACTGCTGTGTGAAAGGTGAATACTGTCTGACAGAGCTCCTGAGCTCTGCCATGAAATGAAAGTCTCCTCTGCTTCATGTTAAGGAAACATTAAAAATCTGAAAGAGAACATTTAGGTTAGATGTTTAGAGGAAATTCTTTACTCAGAGGGTAGAGAGGCAGTGGCACAAACTGCCCCGAGAAGCTATGGGACAGCAGGGGAGCCCCCGCCCCAAGAAAACTGCAAAACACAGAGAGAGCAACCAAGAAGCAAGCATGCTGAATGGCAATAAAGCCAAGCAGCTTCATTTTGTGCATGTTTCCATAAAGCACCAAGAGAACATTGCTTTGCAATGAGCTGGAGAGGGGAATTCCTCGTCTATTTCTGCCTGTCCCCATGCCCACGGGAGCCCAACCCAGGATCCGACCTGACAGAATCTGTTTGGTCTCACAGCCCAGGGGGGAGCTGAGAATGGGTGGGCATCAGGTACCAGTTCCCAAGTCTGCAGGGAAAAGTGGACTGGTGGATAAGCGGATAAACACACAGTGCTGCAAGGAGAGCTGCGCCCACACCCCAGCGTGGGCCCCGCTGGCAGCAGCGGCTGTGAGTCCAGGCCAGGCAGGGGGCTACAAGGGTTGACAAAAGCCAGGGGGACCGATGAGTTGGTTGGAAAGTAACTTGTTGAGACAGGAGCTTTTAATGGGAATGTCCACATGGGGAGGGCGCAGGCTGTGCTGAGGCCGGCAGAGGCATCTGGTGGCGGGAGCTCCCTGCTGGCCGCTGCCCCATCAGCTGAGTTCATAGCCAGGCCTGCAGCCTGCGTGGCTCTGGGCCCCACCGGCATGCAGGGACCCAGCACATCAGCTCCCATCCTGTCACCCCCCTCACTGTGGGCACTTCAGCTCAGCCCTGCACTGAGCCCAGAGCCAAACAGCTGAGGTTTTCCTGACAGCAGGAGAAAGGGTCATATTCTGAGATGAGCAAAAAAAGTAATACAACCAGGATCTAAAACTGCAGCACTCACTAAACCATGCTGTAAATTTCTGGAGCTGGCACTGCTTATTCTACTACTTTTCCTTGATACTGAATCTCTATCCTGTCCTGAGTTGGCAACAGCAGGAAACATCACTACCCAATGCACATCCCATAGGGGCCAGGGCTCACACTGCTGCAGCATTCCTAGTAAAGAACATCAAATCAAAGCACCAAATGTAAAAAAATCAGGTACCGGCAGGGCAACACACGGCCCTCAGGGACCCCGGCCCAGCAGCCTGCCCACCTGTGGCTGAGGGTTTGCAAGGCTCAGGCCCCCACCTTCCTGAATCCTTCTTCCCTCTGAAGAACAGTTAGCCTCATCCTCTGCAGCTGACCTATTAACACACCTAACTTACAGACTAGGCAGCTGCAAAGGGATTAAAGTATCAAGTGAAGGAAAGCTCATTATGCTGAGGATACAGCCTGCCAGCATGGCACGTCACCCTCGCACTGCTCCCACTCGCACCGCCCAGCTTGTGGCTCTGCACGAGACAGGCACACGTACTCTCTCAGAGAACAGCCCACAAACCGATTAAAAAGCACATCTGCACATGGCCACTGCCCACCTCCACCTACCTCCCCTGCCGTTCCCATTCCCAGCACCACAAGCAAACACACACCATCTGCTCATCAGGAGCTGGGGCCCGTTGGGCAAGAGCTGCACGTGCTAACAGGTTGGGCTTTTCCCTAGCCCAAGGGCAAGCACTCCTAGTGCAGAACTCTTGTTAAAGCAACAAACAATGGTAGCAACACATGCAATGAGGGATCCACAGCCCTTCCTTTCGTTGGAGCCAATGCACACCAGGTGTGGAGCTGCTCAGTCACACACCTCAAAGGTGGAATCCTTTCAGCTGCTCCTGAGGGAGCTGGCACAGCTTAAAGCCAGTCATAACCCTGTGCTGTCTCAAGTTGTTGTCCTGTGTCTTCCTTGGGAACCGGGATGCAGCTGAAGGGTGTGAAGGTACAACAAACAGGTAGGGACGTGCAGACCGCACTCAGGAACTTGCACTCAGTGACAATCCCATGACTGCAGCCAGCTGCACCAGCAGGAGCAGTGTCTGGGCAACAAGTGGAGTTGCAGATGTGTATTCAGCATGACAAAGCTATGCTAGTTCCTACTTAGTAATTACTAGATGGAAATCATTCCACTTTTGTTTTCAGTAAAGATTATAGGTTGCAATAACAGTATAAACAAATAGCAACACTTGCAACGTTAATTGCAATACATACTGCATTCAAAATTCACATTCTTTCAATAGCAAGCTGCCTTCAAGTACCATCACTATTTTTGCTCTGACTGTATCATTTGGAGACACCTTGTTCTTAAAAGTGACCTGCAAGTTAACAGAAAATAACTGCAAAACAGCTCTTTTATATATCTTAACCAACTGCAGCTCATATTCTACAGTAAAAAATGGTGTGGTCTGCTCTCCTAAAGAAAAACTTTAATAAGTAGATTGAACTAAGTGCAGACCGACTTCTTAAAATCTCAAGACGGATCATCATTTCAGGTTCAAAAAAGAGTAGGGTTCCAACTGTGATTACTTCCTCCCTTCCCTTTTTCTACATTTAATCCAGTCATTTTTCTTAACGCTACCTTCAACATAAGTCACCTTGTACTTTAGCTTGTCAGGACAGTTTTATAGGCCAGTTAAGTTCTAACTGACAGGTCTGTGCACTGCTAAGTTTTCTTTAGTTTCAAGTACAACTCATCACATTATGAAACCTCAATTCTTCATTCTGCGAGGCTCTCTCACAATACACTCACAACTAAAAGGTAGAAATTATACCTCCATCTAACTGTTAGAACAGTCCCCTCTGATTACATGATCCATAACATCACACACCATCTCAGAACCCTGAGAGCCCTCCACAGTTCTCACACGGGGCAGACAGAGTTAAAATGAGAAAGAAAAGCAGCTGGAAGACATCAAAGGGCTCCAGTAATAAAGAGAGTCCCCGGGTGGTTGCAGCAGTACAAGTTACTTGGTGCTTTTGGTGTATGTACTTCTGGTAGAGTGCTTTACTTTTATTTTGTGGATATATTCAAATTAAGCCCAGTGCAGGACAGCACTGATGTGTCTGAAGACCTGCATGGCCCTTCTGATGAGTTGGGGCTATACAGAGTAAGTTGAAATTGAGAGTCAGACAACTCATTGAATGCTAAAAATAATAATGGCTAGCAACCTGCTACAGAACTCATAGTGAAACTATAGTCATGCTATCAAATTAACACCACAAATTAACATCAAATTAACACCACAACTTGCATTTTAGCCTTCCAGAAATGTACTCTGATTTTCATTTTATACAGATTTATCAAGCTTAAATTATTTACAATTTAATGCCAAGCTGCAATAAAGGCCAAAAGAAAAGGCAGCTTCCCAATCACATAGACATCTATCTGCTCTACAGCTACCTCTTCTGCCTGCTCCCTCCCAAAGGTATCCTGAAAAACATGAAAATCTACACAAAGTTTTATTGCAATCATACAAGGGGTACATCAAGGGTCAAATACAACAAATACTATGATGCAATTTTACATTTATTAAACTACAGTTCAAAGCACAAATTTACACATTCTAAATACACTAAACATCTAATGAAGTCACACTGGTCTCCCACTGACATTTGATATATCTGGGCGAAAGACAATAACTTTACAAGACTTTTCTAACAGGAATCCTTAGTATAAAAACTGTGTACTTGTATGTAAACTGTTGAAGAACCCAAGTGATGGGTTTCCATCTCCACTAAGTCATCCATTTTGTTGCATATTTAAACGCTCAGGGGTTGAATAAACATAAGTTTAAATTTGGATGCCATTATCTAACCCTCCCTCCCCCCGGTGAATTGTAGCTGTAGCTCGTTTTGCCTGGTCCCCATTAGCTATTACTATTTTTTCAAGTTTTGAAGAGAATGAATTGAATTTCAAGATTGTTCCATTTCTTCCACACTGGAATGTTGACCAGACAAACTACAGACTTGCAACTGCAGGTCTAAATGAAGCGTTAATGCCTGTTTAAGCTACAGTGGAAAAGCGGTCTTCTGGGCTCAGCTGAATGCAAGAAGGCACAAAGAAGAAATTCTTCATCAATGTGTCTGAAGCAATTCCAGCATCTTGCATCTCATCCCTGCAGCAGAAAAGTATGGGTTGTAATATGGAGTTTTGTGTACAACTTCATACTGAATATGGCATTTTAAGTCTACCGCCTCTAGATATGTTGACTTCAGTCTCAGCAGAAGGGAGAATCACCTACACGTGAACATAGCAGGCGCAGGAAGGCTGCGACTCCATCAGAACATCTGCAGGAATGCATTTCTTAGAGACTGGAACACTATGCAACTCACACCATCTACGCATCAATGCTGTGACCCTTCCTTCCTACAGCTACGATGCCAATCACAGAATCACAGAATTGTAGGGGTTGGAAGGGACCTCCAGAGATCATCGAGTCCAACCCCCCTGCCAAAGCAGGTTCCCTACAGCAGGTCGCACAGGTAGGCATCCAGGCAGGTACAATGCTGTTTGCAAGTCACAATTAGGAATCGTATTAGGAATTTCCTAGTTTTGCCTAATTGCATGTTTGCACATGCAAAGTTTTGTAGCTGTACAGTTTTCTAATTCTATTAGGGAAACCTCAACAGCTGCCATCCGGCAGTAGGCAGCTATGACTCAGAAACAACAACCACTAAATGCACAGTCCACATTAGATATGTTGCTTTCCTTTGCCAACCCTAATGAAGCTGGAGCTTTATCACAGCTCTCAAGAACACGCAGCCATTTGTGGGCTCACCTGCATCTTCCAGTACGTGCCGTTCTAAACATTTAGGCAAGAGTATACTCCTGAAATAGGTAAAAAAAACAATCTTGCAACTGCTGAGAATTTTCTTACCAGTCGCTGAAGGACATCATGTAGTAAATGAGTGGCCTCTGATAGTCACTGAAGGTGGACTGTTCACCTAAGGTACCAGAACCCATGTTATCAAAGATCAGCCAATCTCCAACACTCAGCTCAGGAAGAAGACAGTTTTCCACAATTTGATCAAGCTCATCACAGGATGGACCCCATAGGCTGCTTGCGAACAGAGGCTCATCTTCCTTGTATTTCTGTACAGACATGTACCAGTGCAGGCTTTAGGTTATCCAATAAGAACAATATTCAAGCATACATCAGGATAATTTTATAAATCTATAGTTACATATATAGACTGTATGTACAATATATACACGTGTGTAAGCTATAAATCATAACAATAATAAGGTCTATCCTGGAGGAATACAGAAGGACTCACCTTGTGAACCTCTGGGTTAGTATTCAGTTTCTCAGACAATTTGCTTGCAAAAGAACCATAAACACCATCATTGATGTAGTATGTAAATACTGGTTCATCATCATTCCTAGCTTGCTCCACTGCAGGTTAAAAAATAATAATAATAATAATAAAAAAAATCAGAAAACAGGTTATGAAGAGTCTATTTATCACAAGAGAAATGCATGCAAACCAACTTAAATCAAATGTTGCCTACTGAAAATGGACTTAATGATTAGAATAGGAAGATTATGAACAGAGTAAGCAGTATGAAACAAGATTGATTCACTTGTAGCATTAGATGTGAGGCTTAACAAAATTACTTCAGCAATACTCTGAGTAATATAAATCCAACATCTACTTTAGCAGAGAAAAAAACTCACTCTATTTTATGTTTTATCATGTAATTCTAGTACAGAACCTTCCAATGCACCTTCTGTAAAGTATGTGATCTTGGCTTAACCACTGACAAGTCAAATCTATTAAGTAAACTAGAAATGCCTAATAATCTCACTTTCTTTGTTACCTTTCACAGATAACATATGGCCAGAACCAAAAAACATGGATTACATGGCATAGAAGTACAAGGCATACATTAAATATACACCAAGACAAACTAGTTTTTTTCTTGCTGGAGGGTGCAGTTATCTACACCAATTCACAGGGTGTAAAAGAAACACACTGCTTACCTCCAGAAGGAAGAAGTTTGTCACAATCAACAGCTTTCTTTGCAATTATGTTAACTGCCAGTGTAAAAGCAGATGAAACATAGTAACATCCAGGCTCTGCAATCACCTCAATACCAGATTCTTTAGGAAAATAGACATCCAGCAAAGGCCTGATGACATGATTAACCTGGGAAGTTTAAGTCAGATAAACACATGAAATTCAGCTTACATGTGATATCAGATACAGACATACTGTCAGTCAGAAGCAAAAAGTTCAGAAAAGCATGGCACAAAGCTTATTCTCTATTATGAGGATTGTCCTTACAAGAAGGGCCAAATTTACAAAGTGTTTCAACGTGCTAAAATACTGTGGACTGAGCACCACCAGTGAGAATCAAGCAGTCCCTCCTCCCAGCCAAAGTTTAAGCTAAAGGATAACACTCAGATAACACGAGTCACTTCAAAATTTTTTTCAGCATAACAGATAAAGTTGTATAGAAATAGAAGAACACCAGAAGTGCATTTTTGTGGTTGGTTCTGAAAGCTTTTGTATGAGAAACACAGTAAGTTGTTTAATACTGATGCTCAGATCTTCAATAAGTTAAGTACATGGTTTAAGTTTAAACAGTATTTTGAACAGTAACAGAACAGTTAAAGCTCACAAAGAATTCTGATTGTCGTTAGCAATTTGTCACTGAATGGCTTTCACTGTCCTACATTCAAGATTGTCTTTAGAAAGACCTAACAGTCAAAACAGGTTATCCTTTTGTCTGCAGAACTGAATAGCATAGACCCAGTTCAGGCCAAATCCACATTAAGAGTGACCTGAAGGCAAGATGGTTCATCTTCAGTTCTACAACAAAGTGCAAGAAGTTTTTGTAGCAGTGCCATTTACAACCCAAAGCATGCTGAACAATCCTTTTGCAGACCATGCAATAGGGTAACCAGCTACATAACTGCCAATCACACCAACAATTAGTCAGTAGCCTAATCCACCCTTACAGAAGTTATCTCAAAGACTGAATTATGGAAGTCAGCGCTCACTCATTGTGAATAGGAGTAAAGAGGAAACAAAAGTAAATAAAAGACCTCCAGTTATTTGGATCTTATGGATTACAGTTTAACACAGAATTTAGAATAAGTTTCAGCTATTAATGTTAACTGTAGATTCAAAGAGAAACATTTTGACTTCCTAAATCAAAACAAATTTCAGCTTTCAAGACAAATGGCGTACCTCTTCCAGCTGAAGCTCCGAACCTGTGAAGCCCCCACCAATATCCAACATGTTCATCTTAAAGCCAAATTCTTCCTAAAATGCACAGGCAGAACATTATGTAAGTACACAACAACTGTAACTACAAGCCATTCTTATTGCTGTTTACCATAGTCATTGTCTATGCATTTATACTTGGAGCACAAGCTGTATCACAGTAAAAATTAGCACCATTTCATTAAAATTAGTAGCAATAGCATGAGGGTGTCATTAGAGCCCAGTTGCACAGCTCTCAAGTAGAAGTACCGCAGAAATGCCAATTCCCATCTTATGTCATTTACTGTGTTCAGACAGTGTTTGCCAACCAGGGTGGTGCATTCTGACAGAGATCAGTGAGCACCTCACTTCTATTGCCCTGTGTGCAACCTGTCACAGGTAACACACTAACTGCAACATTAACAGCAGAGATCAACTCATACTCCCTCCGATTCTTTATTTAGGTTATGAGTTGCTTATTTATAAAGAGGTACTTCCAGAATGATATTTTGGGGTTTTGCAAGGTGGGAAATGCATATAAAACACCCAAGACTTATTTACATGAGCCAGCAAGACTTATTTACCTTAAAAGATCCACTTGTCTTCACCCACCTTCAGATCCCCACCAAAATATGACCCCTTTTAACATTTAAATGTTGTAACAAATAACCTAAGAAATCACACACACCAAGTTACCTCCATCACAATAACTGCCAAGATAGAAATGCTTCACGTTGTACAACAACTTGAAAAAAGCCAATTGTGAAATTTGCAGGATTGAGATCTGAATTTCAAAGAAAGAAAACTTCACCAGAACTGGGAATATTTTGTTTTGTTTTTGAAAGGAAAAGTAGCAGCTGTTATTTATTTCAGCCATTTAGCTTCATTCTTCTCCAGGAAAGTAGGTCATCTTAGAAAACAAAGATACTTGCTATGTAAGTATATCAACACTTATTCCAGTGCTGCTTGTAAAAACTTCATGCTTTATAGCTACTGGCAAACTGGGTTACTCACTATCAGGGAGACAGTAATTCATTCGTTAACTTTTGTCCTCAATTAGGATTGTCAAGTCTGCTTTACCACTAGCATATGTCTCACAATGAAGTATTTAGCCCCTTACTAAAAGCTTTTCCTTAACATTGATACACTGTGGAAATAATGTAGTTGTTTGGTTAGCATGATTAGGGCAGAGTGGATCCCCGACCGCAGCACATGTGTGTGATTAAGTATCCTACTTACAGCCATGTCAAACACACACCGAGCGTCAGATATAGCATGAATGTATGTTTGCAGTTCCTTGCAAGAGCCTGAAACATGAAATCTGTAAGAAAAAAACACAGTTAGTACACAGAGCCTTGCAGCTTTCAGACAAAGCAAACAGGTTCGCTACCTACAACAGCAGGGGAAGTAATTCAGCCTTAAACAGCACAAGGCAAGTTTGTGTGACAACACATCAACTCAGATGACGACTGCCTTCTCTTCCACTGGATTTGCACATAAGGCCCATCTAGCTTCACAGCCTCATGCTGCTAGGAATGTCCTACAATTGTCTCATCTTAAAAAAAAAGCCACAATCACAGAACTTTTCAGCCTATGCTATCAAAGTAGATAAAGTCCTCCTCCATGGGTGCCACTACTAACAGTACCTGATGGAAGTCATGTCTTATCCTCTTTGCTTATGCCTTGCTTGCATACCCTCTCTCCCAGGTCATTCAAATCTCATCCCAAGCTCAGGCCCTACTGTTCACAGCACCCACTGTCTGCAGCACTGGGAAGAAGGTGTTGAAGAGCATGTCCCACCATCCAGTTACCTCAGGCCAGGTCTTAGTTTCATAGCAGGCCGGTGAGCAGGTAATTGGAAGCAAAGCAGTACCAATGCCTCCTTTCCCACAGGCTCCTGAATCTCCTCTGGCTCCTTGTCCAGTGTGGTAGTATCAGAACACCAGCAGTAACTGAGGTGTTTAACCAAGCACCAGTGCTCCTACAGGCTTCTGAAGACTCGTACAGTGTGCTGGTTCTGGACAGACCACACACAGACCCATTTGCACCACCACACTAAGTACATTTATTTAAGGAATGCCAATCTGAGATAAAGGTTATGAGTAACTTAGCTTTTCAAACTTGAAATGTCTAAAAGCTGTCATCTTGGTTGAAGTTAGCACAAACATTCTGGATATTAAAGCAAATGTTCATTTTTCTCTGTAGCATCATCTAATGATTTTCAAACAGATTTGTCATTTGTAGTGATTGTAATACTCCCGTGCTTCAATTTAACAGTTTTGGATAGATGGCAGATTTAAAACAGTTTCATTTTGAATTAAAAATCCAACTTTTGCTTTAAATACTTTTTTGCTGTTTTGACAGCCCATCCCATTGTACTTGTTTGATTGCTTCCTGAAAGCACGAGAGCATAGCATAGAGCATAGCATACACCAGCAGCTGAAATTAGAACAAACTCATGTATGCATTTTTCCTTCCAACAGTGAAATCTTTGTGTCAAACTTAAAACTAAAATTCCACAGACCATTTGAAAGCTCTCAGAATACTGTGATTCACTCCTGCCCTTGCAAGTGAAAAACCTTTCTGAATACTATGCCTTGACATGACCAAATTGTGACACAGGACCCAACTCTGAAAAATCCAATACTGTATTCACATTGTTCAAAATCATGCAAGGTATCTGATGATAGAGCATGAGATCTGTTCTGCTGCTTATTGCTTGGAAAAAAGAAAACAAAATAAAGAACAAGTTATCATGGAAGATGGAGTACACAGCTAGGAGAGGAAAGGCTTCCAAACTCTGCTTTAACACTAATAGAAAGATTTTTAGTACTCTAATTGCTTTGATGTCAGAAATAGTTATTGTATTTCATACTAATTTCTGCTTGGATACAAGTGCTCAGCTTGCAAGCAAAAACTCATGATCTAGAATTTTTAATTCCTTATTTTAAAAAAGTGCCAGAAAGGAGAAAAAAAAAAAAAAGCCTTTTTGTGCTGTAGCTCTAAGTCACGAACACATCACACAAACATCAGCTCAGCCAGCAGAGAACAATGAAGTTACTCACTTAACACCAACTATTTGGACTCCAAACTCCTTAGCACATTCCATGAGGTGCCTACAGTTCTTCAGAGTGGTGCCAAACTTCATATTCATCTCCTCATCAGCAGTGATGTCTTCTGTGGCAATGTGCAGTAAGAGCCTAAGAGAAGGGGAAGATGATTGGGGCAGTTGGTTTACATCATCAGCACATGTGAAGCCTGAAGACTGTCAGAAGTATGTTGATAATGTTGTCAGTACTCCAGCTCCATCGATGGATGAGTCAAGTGAACCTAGTAAAAACAATCCTGTACAGAGAAAAAACTAGCAATTAGGGGCTAAAACATGGAGCCAACAAGGGTAAGGGATTTCGAAATGCAGCAACTAAGACTCTATTGTAGCAGCAAGAGTCTGTTGGGTGCTGTAATAAAAGAGAATGTTACCTTCTGACATAATAGGCTTGCCCATAAAACCACACGTGACTGTAATATGCTTTTCCCTTCTCTGTCCTCTTGGTAGCCCAGGAGGAGAGCACAGAGATTCTCCTTCAGTCAGTTACATCTCAGATGTGGTCAAACACAACATCTGGTGAACCAGGTCTGACCCAAAGCGCATTCTGGATGCATCTCTCCTCTCCCAGGCCCCCCCATTTCTGGCTGGGCACAGTAACTGGGAGAGAGGTGTGGGTCGTCCCCCCTGCCATGCTTCTCCTACAGCTCTTCTGGAGCAGCACTGCAGCAGCACTAACAGCCACAGGCAGCGAGAACACCCTCTGCTCAAAGCTGACATCTGGGCAGCACCGGCAAACTGCAGTGTCAGTTGCTGACAGTTTGCTGCCCTGAAGTAACACTGAGGGGCAAAGGCACGTTCACATCAAAACCTCTTCAAATATACCCCCAGCATTTGGGAAATCAAACTGCTGTTCATTAAGAAAATCTGCAGCCTCCCCCATCCACTGGACTAGAGGGTCACTCTATTAACAATGTGGAAAAGCTGCATCATGAATAAATAAATACATACAGACTACATAGAGCACATCACAGTTAACCAAGAGGAAGAGCATAAACCAATGGTAAAAGCTCTGCAGCTGAAGTGAAGCAGTTCTGTGAACAGACACAGCCTGGCTGTAACTGCCACACATCAGAAGAACACAGCTATATAGAGACTGTGACATTTTGGAACCATAGCAAGGAAGAAAAAGGAAGAAAATCCATAGTTGTCACTTCAGTATTCAGGTTTTAATCAGTGTCAAAGTTTGAAGAGAATTTAAATCAAAATGACAACAAAAAAACATCAAACCAAGGGCAAACAAACAACTCTACCACGTAGGAGAGCTGGAGTTCAGGTTTCTAGAAAACTTTAATGGCAATCTGCAACTCTTCTGTAGAATTTCTTGTGCCTTGCTATCAGGAACCTTTAATATACTAGGCTGTGGGATCCTTGAGAATTAGTACAGTTTGGCAACTCCTTCATTCTGCTTTCCCATTTTGCCATTTTTCTGTCTCAAGAAAAACACACACCTTAACTACTCTTGCTGTGGCCATTGATATAGAGAGCACCTGCTGAAAGAGGCTGATAAGATTTGAAGGAATTAATTTAAAAACCCCTAGTAAAACACCATGAAGACACCAGTTAGAACTGGTAGATCGCTAATGATAGAGACGACAGCCTTAGCATAATAAAAGCACTCAAACGCACCAAGTATGTCAAAATTATAGACAAATTATTTATCAGAGATTACATTCTTTGTGCAGGAAGTACTCTCCAGCATGCAAAGCACTGCCAGGCTGCACGAGGACGAGATTTAATCATTACAAACAGCAATATTAGCTCCTGAGATTAAAAAAAAAAAAAAGAGACACCAAAACCCCAACCATGCAGTATAAGCAGTCCCCCAAACACTGGGCTCTAAAATCTTCCCAATTCTTCAGCTATGGCCACAGTTTTGAGATGATGTGAATCTTTAAGGACTGTCTACAATCAAGGATTTTGTAAAGAATGCCAGGAATTCCATTTTTAAGTGTGCTCCAATGAAGTCTGCAGGAAGCTATAAAACATCAGTTACTGGGAAGCAATATTACATTCACTTAGGCTCTTGTTTATTTTAAAAAGATGTAGCCCATGGCAAAAGCCTTAGTATGTGAGGGAGGTGATGCTTAATGGCATAAGCAAGCATCTATCAATCCAAAGTAAGCCACTATGCACTGGCAGCAATGTCTGAACAGCCAGAATATCAGCTTTCATGATCTCAACTGAAAGCTTTTGAGTCAATCCATAAGTAACTGGAAACAGAACTGGAGTCACTAATTGTGGGAAATACCTACAGGTATTTGACAGACTTCATGGCACATCCCAACCCTAGGGGGGGACTCAATGTACAAGCTCATTTGCTGATAATCTCCACCTGGGCTTTGGCTAAAGCCATTAACTTTAAAACAGAACATACTGAAGCCAGCACAAAATAGGAAGAGAATGGACTTGCAGATGACAAGGTGTTTAACTCGTGAAGCTTAATGTCTGACATCTTTATAAGATTATCCTACAAGATTTCTCCCAAAACAAGGGCCTTATTATTGTGCTGAGTCCCAGAGGAAAAAACACTGACAAGGAAAAAACCCTACCTTCAAGGGAGGTGCCATAAAGAGAAGAGAAAAAAAGAAGTGAGTTGCATTAAGGACCTAAATATCATTGCTGCAGCTCAACAAACAACCCAGAACACTGGCAAAATTAAGTTTCTACCACGTAAGAAACAGAACCAGAATTCTGACACTTACTTAGCATTTGGATGGTTACGTGCAATTTTCTTCAGCTCAATATCACTGTCACAAGTCATGATGTTTATTCCAGCTTTTGCTGCATACTTTATCTGAGAAGCTTGCTTGCAAGGATTTGTATATATAATGTTTTCAGGAGAAATGCCCAGGCCTTGCACCAAAGCCATTTCAGACTGAAAGACAGGAACATATAACAGATTTCAACAGTCATGTGTGCTATCTTTACCGAGTCTTTATTATGTGCACTCCAGTACTGTAAGAAACAGTTCAAATAAGCCAAGGAGAAAACCAACCACCAGTTCTAGGATAGAAGTATAGATTCTCAACAACCACAATCGTTTCCAGTTCCTCCTGCTTATTGCTCATGCTGCGTGCATTGGTATAGATGCACTTGAGCCGAGTCATTTGCCTCACTCCCAGCTCTACAATTGTTCCCCTAGGCTCTTCTTGTGTGATTCTGTGATTGCGTGACTCTCAACAACCAGATACATAGTATAACTTAAAGTATCAACTCCTACCTGTAAACATGGGAGTTAATACCAGAAACTGATTTTAAAACAGTAGAGAGGTGGAAAGAAATGAGACACAGACACACAGTAAATAGAAACTTACTTTACTGGAACATGCAAATCCAATCCCAAGGGTTCCCAGGAGTTCAAGTACACCTGGAGTAGAATTGCATCTTACAGTATAAAATGGTTTTATTGGTGCCATCACATTCTGCCATTGTATGTTTTTCTTCACAAGTTTTCCAAGATCACCAACATAAAATGCTCTTCTTCCAGTCTAAAAAAACAAAATTAGGAAAATAAAATGTCTGACATTGTGAGTTCGCTGTCAAGACACAAATAACCTATGAAAAAGTCATTTTAAAAAAATCACGTTTTTCTTTTTTCCTCCTATTAACTTAGGTTTGACCCTGAGCAATTCTCATTTAAGATTTCACCTAGCAATTTGAACTAGCTTTGAAATCAAAGGGAATACCTACCACTTCAAAGACACTATGAATGCTGTCTCTAGAAAATACTCTGAAATTCCTGGACAAAAGGTACTACTTGAAAGCCAAACACTGATTTTATCTAGAAATAAAGAATAGGTTACAAATCACTTCCAACTCAGTACTTTTAGATGTCTGCAATGCTTTGGAGGAAGAAAATCCAGTAGGATGAAAGCATTCAGTCTCAACATGATTTGCAGCTTAGATACATATTTTTTCCCAGTATACAATAATGTAATACCATTATTTTAGAATCCAGCTATTTTTACTGAAAAATTGTTTGATAATATCTAATAATTCATGTATTCAAATGTACTGAGACTGTTTTCTCCGTGTTTTACAGAGCACAAAGTTGAAGCAGAATTTAGATACCCAAGTTCAATGTGTTAAGGTTGCAGAGTCAAGTACGTAGCCTTAAAGAAAAGACACAATTCTCTGGGAACTGCAACAGTCCCTCTCGTGCATCCATCACCACAATCTTGCTTAATACCAAGTCATGATGTCGATGTAGAGGACCTAAATCCAAACTGATCATTCTGTATTTGTTCAAAATGTGCACTCAGTAACAATCCTGTAAACAAATAGCCTCCTTTATGTTACAGACCAGCACAAAATACATGATCAATCTGAATTAAGACTGTACATCACACATTAATTCTAGCACTTGACTTTTGCAGATACAAAACTTTCTGTTGTGGCTTATTGTACACAAAGTCTTTATTTCTGTTTTAAAAAAAACACAAATAGAAATTCCATCGGGTGGAAGCATACTGACCCCCTGTACGGGTCACCAGCAGGAATGGGATCTGGAGCTTTAGATCCATGGCACACGCCTTTACCCCTTGAGCTAAAGGAGTAAATGAAAGCAGCAGGAGGCAGCTATCCTCTGTGAGCCAGCCAGTGGTTGGAGACATGACATGTTGCCAGTAGTTTACCTATTTATTTGCTAGACAGAAAAAGAATATTAGGAATCAGGATTTGGGAATCCTTTACCTGAGTTCAGAAGGCCATGGGATTTAGCTATTTGCTTTATTATAGTTGAGCACTTGCATTGGAACATTAGTTCTGATAAACCCAGGGAAAAAGCGAACAACTCATAGATGCGGCATATTGAGGATACAGGACTTGCTTAGTGAAACTTCATTCTTCATAAAGCTCTTTCTTTCTACAGCCTTGTCTACAAAACAAAGTCCATAACATCTGCCTACGCCCTAAGAAATGAGTGAAGTCTTATTTCAATAAAACTGTTACTGTACAACAGAATCAAAGTTTTTTTTTTCCAGTGGATTACTAAGCCTTAACAGTTTTCAGACCAGTTTATTTTCTTAGAAGAAAAAACTGCACCTCACAACGTGCCCTCGTACCTTCTACGTGCACTTCTTACACAAAGAAGGACGTGGGGAAGACATATAACCACATGAGCGTGTCAGACCGCAGAAATGGCTTTAAGCTGGCTCAGCATATGCTATTTGCACAAACTTTGGCACACTTTCAAGGGATAAGCAAAAAATTGTTTAACGCTGCAATATCTACTTGTCAACTTTCAGGTTCCTGGCCTAAACCCCACTATCAGTAATGTTTCCTGAAGGAATGAGATAGAAACCTACATTTAATACATCAGCAAGGTTACTTTCCTGCTAGCCATGCTAAAGGAGGTAACAACTGTTGCCCACATTTCCCCAGCAGAACTCAGCCTACAGCAAACAAACAATAGCAAAGTAGAGTTAGAATAGAGAATAGGTAACTACTCTGTAAAGTGAGTTTTAGCCGACTGTTCCTCTGTTGCTGTCAGCTCATCAGCGCTAAATGCCTTGACCTACTTTGAAGATTTAAAGAGAACTAAACCAGAAGACGTGGAAGATGTATAGAACTTACATGAGTATGTTCATAAATACAGTTGTCAATAACATCTGCAAGAGTTGCTCCTTCATCCAACAGGCCAATGGAGTAATTTGCATCCTCGAGAAATCCTTTCATCTCAGCCGTATTCCGCAAAGCCGACAGTCATAAACCAAGAAACACAAGGGATGGGCTTCCAAGCCTTATATCCGGGTCCTTAAATTATGCAACAAACTGGACAAAGAGAACATAAGTCACTGAGAAAAAAGGCACAAAGCGTATTCTTCATCTCTTGACAGAAATGGAATAGTGTTTATTAAACAAAGCTGATTGTTTTCTCAAGGCATCTGTATTTGCCTTCAAAAATCATACATTTCTCTAATTAAAAATGTCGACAGAAATGTTACAGCTGAAGGCTAAAAAAAAATACTTCACTGAGACTCTACAAGTTAAGGACAGCTCTGGCTTCAAATGCTCCCAAGGCCATGACATGAGCCCTGGCTCATGTTTATTCCACAGCCTCCTCACAATAAGTAAATAAAATCACTGTTAACAATGTTGATGAAGCTTCTTTTCACTCAGCTATAGTAAGAAAACCAGCTCGGAGCAGCTGCTCTTCCGTCTTGTCATCATAGACAGTAGCAAGGAAAACCCTGGCACGAGCTTTGTGTGCCTTCTGCACAGTTCACTTTGGGTATGCCAGCTCTGCTTCTCAGAAGAATGACTTACTGCCAGGTGCATTCAACTCAGTGGCAATGAGAACTTTCAGTTACATGCAGGAGATGAATGATAAAGACAAGTATGCCTCTTATTCAGCATACTTGCGTTAGGTGAGTCATACACAAAGTGAATCCTGCAGATCCAAAACAATTATGAAAGAGTAAGATAAATCTTGACATCAGTGTGCTGAGTAAATCATAATTATAAAAACAATGTCTAGGTGGTAGACACTGCAACGGCCAGGAAAATCGCATGCAGAGTTCTACCTCCTTTGAAGTTTGTGAGTAACAGATGAAATTCCCTTAAAAAACCTAACTTATAAGTTTGACTTGGGATCAATGAAACAAACGTGAACACTACAACCATATTTATGCAGTTGCTGTCACACTCTGAACAGGTATGTCCAACAGCATCTTTGATTTCCCAGATAATTAAAACAAGGACCTGAGTACACTCAGCTCCATAAAGTAACCCTGCTTTCCAGCAGCAGAGAAGCTAAGTAACCTTTTTTTTTTCCTCCTGGAAAGTAATTTGGCATTAGTATTTTATTGAAGATTTGATACTATTCTTGAGTGTTAGAAAACCAATGGTAAAAAAAACCCAAACAAATACATCTAAAATGTTAACAGCAGAGTTTAGACCTTTTAGAATAACTCCTTCCTGCTATGATTTAAGCAGCCCAATGTTTAACTAAGTTTAAAAGTCCTTCATGCATCCTCAGGAACTTGGCAGCTGTGTAACAGAACATTAAACTTTCTTTCTCCTACAATAGATCTTTTGTCATCCAGCTGCAAGAAAAATATCCAAAGAGAGGAATAAGAGGAATAAGTAAACAACCATCCTGAACACATGCAAAAGCAAAACCATTTCCATTTTCAGCAGGTTATTCAAATATAGCAGGTAACATCAGCCACTCAAAAACCACAAGTTTCTCATTTTGTTACACTGAGAGGTGTTCATTTCAGGGAAGAATATATTTTGTTACATGTCAATCTACAGCTTCCTTCGGACAGTCTCACGGCTTTTTCTTCAGTTCAACAAGACTCAATGACCAGATTCCAGCAGGGCAACTCTGTGAAGGATGACCTCCCATGACTCCAGCTTCTCATTGCCCCTCCCCACCCACATCTGATCTGTCAGAACTCTAACTAGCTGCAACCAAATGAATGCACATGAGAAGCAACTGGGCTGACAGAAGCCTCGTAAGTGAGCGAGGCTTCCTCCCTCACACTGTTGGGCAAATTCCGCATTTCTGACCGTAAGCTCCAAATTCCCTATTCAAGCCTGCTGAACAGTCTGAAACCAAAACTAAATAATTTGAAGAACTACTTGTATGTAAAAGGGTACTAACTAGATTTTCTTTACTTTTCCCACCCTTCTGGTACTATGAGGCACTTCCAACACTCCAAAGCCTGCAGACAGAGTCCCTTCCACTGCACTATGGTGTGCCTCCGTTTTCACCCCTCTGGTCAAAGCACAGATCTGCACTGTTGGAAGCTCCGAGGACACTCAATGGCACCAGTAACAAGCAGTGAATAGACTTCAGACTCAGCAGACATGCACACACCCTGCAGGCTAATTGCTGCTGCCTCTGACTGCAAACCAAGCTTGGTCTAAACAATAGCTGCCTTTTTTCTCTCTCTCTCCAAGCCCTTGTATTTATTGAGTTACACGGGAGTGGATTTAGACTAATTTTATAGTACTTTTAAAGTAAAGATTTTATTTTTTGTATTTAACGATTCTGGTGTCCAGAGTTTACAGAGACAAGTTGCCAACTTTTCTCCAAAAGCTGCCTTTTAACTTTTAGGGAGATCCTGTGGGGAAGAAAAGAACAGGTTCAAATAAAGCATGGAGGGAGATGAAGTCTTTCTACCACCACTAGTTCCTCAAGAACAAAAACAACAGTAAGAACACTTATTGGTAAATTTACTTAAGATCTAACTTCATCTTCAACTTAAAGTAGAGGAAAAATGTTTGAGAGCGCAAAATGAACGTATTAGTTTCAGACAAGCAGAAAGCTCTATGAAAGATGGTGAAAACATTTGTGTTTCACTCAACTAATTGATCACATCAACTTTAAACCAGAGCAAGGATTAATCAGGCAGCAAGAGCTTGTTGGTAGCTTTGATGCAAGTCACTTCCTAAGAGACTGTCTCCTATGCTTCACTTTTGACCAGAAGGTGCTCTTGATAGAGGCAAAGAGGAAAATGAATCCATACACTTGTACAGGCAAATGAAACAGCCTGCAAGAAACCAGAACAACTCAGTACAACCTTCCCAAGCCTGCTAAAGAACACTTCCTTTTTCTAAGCATGCCTGTGACATCTGAACTTCCCATCTTGCAAAACCCACCCAGTAAGAAAAGCTAACATTAGCCTACCAACTTCTATCCTCAGCCTCAGCTCATCCCTTTCCTCTCCCATGCCTCCTGTGCAAGCAGAAATTACTTCTCTTCAGTCTTCTTGAGACCAAGATAGGAAAAAGGAGACTTCACAAGGAGAAAACCAAAATTCCTACGAGTACTGTCAGCAACATCACAAAATGGTGCATTCTGAAGAGATTTTTCTTTAACAGATGCAAAGTGATTAGGGATTGTACTACAGAACCTTACTTTTATTCTGCCCCCAACCTCAAAGGAAGGAAGAGAGTCAAGAATGCATATGTAATAAACACACGCAAAAGGAAATCAGAAGGATGATTTCAGACTTCTATATCTGTAGATGGAGATGATTAGAGCACAAAGTTCAGGCCACGTTAGGAATGGCCATGTTAGGAATGCTGACTTATTGCTAAGTCATAGTTTTTACAAACTTCACCAGCTATTATACTTCCAAAGTGTCAGCCTGCACAATGCTCCAGGATGTATATTTAATAAGGGCAATCAAAGCTGTCAAACAGCATGAGGTTTCTATGTAGGCACAAAGCTGCTTCCTCTGAAGTAAGCAATACATCCTCAGGCCCCTCAGGATTTAGCATGATGATTTCCCAGATTAAGAACTTCAAGATAAAAGTTCAAATGTGCAAACACTGCAATTAATGCAAACATTTGGAACACAAGAAAATTAAAATACTCCAAGAAGTGCCTAAACACATGCTTGTCACGTGCAAAACATTCATAACAAAAACACCATTTGCATTTTTCATTACACTGTCAGAACTACATATTGGTCAGTCTGAAAAAAAAAAGCTGTTTTATTTTTCCCCACTCCAAGCTTCCTCTGCAAATAATGAAGACCCTGCAAACTGGTCAGGTTCCAATAATGCCTCTCAGCTACATGCCTTATTGGGCAATATAAATATTTATAAGATTAACAATTATACCAATGCAAAAATTGCAAAGAGGTGGGAGAGCTTCATCTCACATTCCTTACTGTTCTGGTGTTCTTTGAGAGTAAGAGATGAAAGAAGTAGGAACATTTTGTCACTAATAGTGCCAATTAGACACCGAAGCAGGTGTACCAGAAAAGTAGAAATGAGTCCTTTGTTTTTAGTATCAAAAAACACCCATTTGTATTCAGAGTATCCTGAAAGACGACTCTAAGAGACTGTTTCACTCAGTGAACATCACTCAGTCACAACTGTCAATCAAGGCACAGGTTTCTCTGTTTACAATGACAGTGCATCTTCAATTTGCCCATCAGTAGGGTCATGGCAGAGTACCACTCAGGTGTTAGCCTTCTGCAAGAGATACACTTTGCAGAATTTTCTTTACTCTTCATTGATGTTTGAGTACATTATTGAAAGCTGACAAGCTTAGCACAGCTTCCCAATAGGAATATCCTTGGATTTGCACATGTACTTGCATGGTAACATATTAACACTTCTCCTTGCCTATAAGGCAAACAGTGATCTCTTTCCTCTAATCCTTCCCATCTCCTCACTGACCTCAACCCCTCACTGCCTTCCCAGCTCTCCTGTTTCATGACTGCCGCCCAGCCCCATTTAGACAGAAAGTCTCTTTAAGGCCAGCCTGTCCAAATAACAGCTACTTGCACTGGGCATAGGCAGGAATGGTTAACAGGTCATATTTTCTTTGGTAATTTCCCCCATTTCTGATCTACCAGACATGGCAATAAATAGTACAGATCTTTTCAAGACCAGTAGTTCAGGCCACAGCTGCCAGGTTGTTTGCTCAGGAAGGCAGAGCCTGAAGAGCAAGGCAGAACTACATCCCAAATTCTTCCTTGTTCTCCAGTGTAATACAAGGACAGAAGCAGGAGGGGAAGAATTTAGAAAGGAAGCAAATCTAATGGGAATGTAAGTACACCTTCAGACAGAACATTTTTATATAAGTCCCGTTGTAACATAACATTAATAGTTACATTTAAAAGCTCAGCTGACCTTTTCCTCCATTCAATCACAAGTTGAACAGGACTCAAACTACCAACTAGCTGCCTAACTCAAATACTTCTCAGCTGTGTTTGAAGCAGTTCTCCCTGCTTCAGCACATCAAAACACACCGACTTACAGGCAAACATTTACAGAGCACTGCTACATACATCACCACTACATTCAGTACTGAACTACTTACATTTACATACCGTGTACTTGTGCTGAAGACATAACAGATCCCAGAGCAAAGTAAGCACACAGAATACAGCAAATCTATTGGCATTTCCATTCCATTCCAAGCTACACCTCTCACTACTTGCTGCAGCCTCAGTAAAGAGAACAGCCTTCTCCATAAAGAAGGAAACTCCTGAAGTAATACTGACTGAACAGTTTAAAGAAACCCAAATTATCTTCCAGTACCTTTTATACTATATTGCCTCCCTCTTCCTAACAATTCTGTTGTCTTTCCTATCCTTTAACTGCTTCTTCACTTTCATCCTATTGAAACACAAACCACCATGGAAGACAATTCTACCCACATACAGAAGTGAACTGCAGCTCAGAAGCTAAGCAAGAAAACTTCTAGCTCTTCACTTACAAAAAAAAAAGTTACCAATAAACACCACCAATATTCAAAGAATTTTCACTGCTAGCTATATTCACTTGAAAAGAACAGTGCTCTTTATAGAGCCAGCTATATTTGGCTAATTCCATCGTGTCTTAAACACAGCCAGAAGAACCCCATCCCTGGACAGAAAAGATAGAAATCACAATAAGCTGTGCTCACCCTGTGCTTCCCTTACCACTCTGTTTTCATAGGGCACTGTCATCAAGGTAAGTACCTTATTAGGAGTCACGCTACCATGACCAGCAGTTAAACTTGCTGTGGACTTCAAGCAGTACCTTGTTCAGTACATCACACCTAACCATTCTCATTCTTGAGTTTTACATTAAAAATACCAGATGATAATCTGGAGAGATGTAATACTGTTGCAAAATCAGCTCAATGCAGATGCTACATTTCCAGCCTTAATGATTCTATGATTTAAAGGTATTGTTAAAACTGTATGAAGCTATTGTTTTATGTTAACAGAACAGAATAACCTCACACATTCCAGAGTCTTCTGTACTCCTTAAAATCAGCTACATGCATTTGTTTGCTTTAATTCATCATGGGTTTTGTTCTGCTCTAGTAACTGCTTGCCTATTAAAATGTAAAGGCTGTTGTAATTGGTGTATGATATCCATTCAGCACAGAATTCCACCTTTTACAGCAGTTCAACTACAACTATTTGTGGAAGTGAACAACAAGCAGCAAATAATAGAGACAGGCATTTGGGGCGGCACACCCTTCACGATCAGCAAGTTACTGTTTACAATAGCAGATTTTAACTATTTTAACTATTTCAGTATAAAACGCCCTCAGAAATCACAAAGTACTCAGAAAAATCATGATCTGATGTTAATGCCAAGCAGTGCCAACACATGACTAACACTGAGACTGAAGCTACTGCATTTTATTTTAGGGTTTCTGTAGCTAGTGGTCCTAGCTCAGAAAAGTAACTATTTACAAAGCTTACTCACATGTGTTGAAGTCCCACAGAAACTGATAACACTGTTGAAAAAAGAATTACATAAGTACAAAAATTAAAGTGCTCCATTGAATGAAAGCCCAGGACACCACGCACACTTCTATTTTTCAGTTTTCAATAATCTACATAAAGAGAGTTATCTCGCTGATCAGAAAGCCAACACATACTATCCACGGTTTTGGAAGTGTTCATCTGCCCGTATACAGATGAAGGGCAAGGAAAAAAGACTTACATGGACAAGTTAGGAGATGGAACCCTACTATCATCAGCTAGGTTCCCAAGGTGGCTCAGCGTTGAAGTCGAACTGTTCTCTATAAAGCACTTCTCCTAAGCCTTCTGGATAGTTGTAAACTTGATCAGAGATTTTGCCCTGTGGGAAGAAATGCATACAAAGGTAAATTTGATAGCCAGAATCAAAGAAAAACTTTATGTTCAAAGATGTAACATGCATTTTCAGTTCTGCATATAAGGAGGTCTGCAACTTCCCCTTAGGAAAGTCTACAATCACATACAGTGCTGTTTTCAGCTGTGAATGTAAGCTCCAGGTGAAACCAAGTCACATGTATGATGCACTGCTGAGATGCAGAAAATGGGCATGTGAAACTGCTTGCCTGTGTCTATCTTTTATTGCCTCAGCTGGAAGATCTTCAACCTGGAAGCAAAGAGCTCCTGCTTTAAGGAAGGCCTCAACGTTTACCACTCTCCTGGAAATACCTGTATCTCTGTAATCGTTATGATTTGTACTTGGTAATTGCTTTGCTACCTTCCCTTTCTCTGCTATGAACCCAGGTGGTATATGGGTGAAAAAAGTGCTTTAAATAGTGAAGCTGAACACCATACACAACACATGAAAAAGAAACAAAGCTATGCTTGCCATCAAGAATGAGGAAACATCTTGGCTGGCCCATAGAGACTAAGGCTGTTACACACAACAACAAAGCAGTTTTCTAAAGTACATGGCTAAAATTAAGGCAAAGCAATGACAAAACAGTATGAAGAACACAAAAAGCAGTCAAGAGACACTAACCAGCTGCGCCGAGAAGTTACTCCTTCTAAAAGAAACCATCCCTTTCACAGAAATAAACAAAATACAGAAGAACTGGTTGTGTGAAAACCCAGCATGTGCTAAAGTTTCCACAAATTTGTTGTGGTCTATGGCATGAAATCCAGAAAGTACCAATGTACTGTAAAAAAAAAAAAAAAAAAAGTCTTTGCTGCTCTCATTATTTCAATGAGACTACATGTGCAGACTACAAAGATCTGGCTTCTCTTAACCCAAACAATCATCTTCTCAACTGCATTACAGCAAACCGCCAAAGTATATTTCCCCAGTTATTCTTGCTACTGGAAAGATAAACGACTGTACTCTAATTAAAGAGTAACTATTCCACAGCAAGAAGAGAAATCAGCTTTAGCTATAAATTACCATCAGCATTCTGTAGTATATAATATTAAAAATAAGCTTCACTACTCAAAATTACCTGAGATATTACCACAGAATAGTAGTGGTTGGACGGGACGACCTCTGGGTATCACCCAGCCCATCCCCCTGCTACAGCAGCTCCCTGCAGCAGTCGCACAGGAAAGCATCCAGGTGGGCTCTGAGTATCTCCAGAGAAGGAGACTCCACAGCCTCTGTGTGCAGCCTGCTCCAGTGCTCACATCCAAGTAAATATGTTTTTCCTCATGTCCAGACTGAACTTCTGTGCACCAGTTTGTTCTCACTGCCCCTTCTTCTGCCACAGGGCACTACCAAAAAGAGCCTGGCCCCATCCACTTAACTCTCATCCATTAGATATTTATAGGCACTAATGAAATCCCCTCTCAGCCTTCTTTCCTCCAGAAAGAACAGCCCCAGGTGTCACCCTTTCCTCAAAGGGGAGGGCTCCAGGCCCTTCATCATCTTCTGGCTCCTCATCATCATCATCATCATCCGGCCCTCTGTTGGACTCTCTCCAGTAGTTCCCTGTCTTCCTTGAACTGAGCAGCCCAACACAAGGCACAGTACTCCAGATGCAGCCAGGGCAGAGTAGAGGGAAGGATCACCTCTCTCAACCCGCTAACCACACTGTTCTTGACGTGCCCCAGGATACCACTGGCATTCTTGACCACAAAGGCACACTGCTGGTTCATGGTCCCCCCCCACTGCCGACCAGGACTCCCAAGTCCTTCTCTGAAGAGCTCTTTCCCAGCAGGTCAGGCCCTAACCTGTATTGATGCACATGATCATTCCTCCCCAGGTCTAGGACTCCATATTTGCCCTTGCTGAACTTCATTTGGTTCCCCTCTGTCCAACCCTCCAGCCTGTCCAAGTCCTGCTGGATGGCAGTACAGTCCTCTGGCATGTCTGCCATTTCTCCCAGCTTCATATCACCAACAAAATTGCAATCAAATTATGGAGCTTATGGAATTCTGCCATCTGGAATTAATGTATATACAATGTGTTTTATCATCCCTTTCTTTCATTAAAGCAAGAAGTCAGTAACTTTTTGTTTTCAGATTATGCATACAACGGCACTTTCTTAAAATAAGCCAGGAGCCCCATTTTACTGTTGTCATGCTGTACTTACTATGCTCAAGAACTTGTACAAATTCCAATGATTTTTGAATTAAGTTTACCTTCCTACTGAATAAGTCACTGACTACAGGTACTTCTAGGAGGAATGTGTGACCTTTACTGCAGCACATAAAAGGACATGCTCCGGACAAATATAATCAGCAGTACTCTTCTGATAAATGCTCTCGCATGCCCAAGAAAGCACGCAGAGACACAGCTTCCATGAAGTCAGAATGAAATCCAATCATTTTATGTAGTATGTTAATCATGAACTGCTCTAAGTTCCAAAAGCCCTTTCGAATTTCCTTTAAACAAAGATTATTTGTCTGGAAAATCTACACAAGTGCATAGAAAACGGTCTGACTTACTTCATATTGGCAAATCTGCATGAAGGAGACATTTGGAGATGAAAATATGATTTTAAAGCATACCAACTTTACTCCATAAATAATTTAACTAACAAAGAGTTAGTTTGCTCTGCTGCAGTAGAGCAGGACAACCGTTTTAAGCCATAGAGGCGTAGCAGATGCCCATAATTCACATGGACAATGCCAATGTTGTCTATGTGATGAAGCACAAATGACGAGTTCCACTGTATAAGGGTTTTAAAGTAGGTATACAAGTGTTCTTCACTTAGCAGTGAGCTTGAAGTTATGGGTATGTGCTTTGCCTTCTAATACTCAAGTGACACCTATATGCATGTATTTATATACGATCTGTAAATATACCAGCAGGTGCCTAGAGTCTGACTGCATGCAGCTTGACGAGCTATGCTGTACTTCGTACCAAACCAATAACATTATCCTGAGGAACAAGAAAAACCCTAGCTGTTCAAAGATCAGAGTTTTTCCTAAACAACTGTGTCAGCATCACGCGCCCTACGAGCATCAGCCTGAGCCCTTTCTAGCTGATATGGCCCTCAGATCCCAAGCCTGACACAGACAGGCCTACAAAACTGAGCATAATTCATTTTCTTTGCTAAAATGATCTACTGCATCTCTCAAGTTCCAAAATAAACAAAAAATAATAATTAAAAAATCTAATTATCTGAAATAAAATATCTAGGAGCCAAACCCTAGATATCTAGAAGCAGCCTCACACAAGCAGACAGACAGACTCAGAGGCACCAGTTCCTCAGGTCCACAAATAACACAAGCTATTCTTCTGGTACAATGGGTCTTTTCCAGCCCAGTGCCAAGGCATTTCTGTGAGGCAGTCTGAGGGAAGTGTGGCTGTGCACGCTGTCCTGAGGAACACGCAGGTCTGCCAGCAGCTCTCCCATCATCCCTCTCCTGCACTAGATCAACTGCATTTCAAACTGAAATTTGCCATTAAACCCGAATTAGTCCATTACATGATTAAGCATCCCTTCAGGAAGAGACAGTATAAACTCCCTGCCAGAGCACACTGTCTCTCCTTTAATTGGAGAGATTGAATCATTCTCAAATCATACGCTCCAGCTGAGCATTACTGCAACAGCTTTTTCTTTAAAAATACAAAATAAAAAGAAACAGCCACCAGCACCAAACTAACCCAGACCAAAAGCCTCCACGCAGTTACAGCACTGGAGGACACAGTGAGCCTTCATCTTGCCTCCAGTAAAGCAGGAGAAAATCTTGCATGGCTGTTTGCCACCAGACAATACCACCCCACGCAAATTCTTGTGGAAATCTCTCTTTTTCATGGGTTTTACATCCTGGGAGCTGGTGGCTGCCTGCTCTCCCCTGGCACTGGGAAGGAAGGAGGCCGGTGTGCTCAGCCCACTGCAGGCAGAGGGGGGAGAGAAAGGGGGCACCTCCCTGCACTCGCCACAGTTCCAAACACATGGGGAGGGGGCTGTAGTGTCACAAGCATCAGCCACAGCAGCAGCAGCATTGTTTGCAGGGTGACAGGAAGAGAAGAACTAGACTGGACCAGTCCAGACTGGAACAAACCCCTCCTACCATTACTATTATTCACAACCCCCCACCACCCCCCCCCAGCACTGCTGTCTCTCACATTTATCAAGGAAAGAATGGCAGCGAGTGCCGGGGCTTCAGAGCCAAAAACCCAACAGCTGGGGTGGGGGTTGAAGCTGAGCAGCATCCCCCAACCCACCACCATGCAGCACAGAGAGCCAGCCGCACTGCTGCCTGGGAAAGGAGGCAGACCCAGCTATCCCGCTCTGTGGGACGCTGTGTTTTGGTGCCAGGTGGCTATTTTCAACCGGGAGTACACAACCAAATCATGCTCAGTCACTGGAGACTGCTGCAGAGCTTGGAAACTCTGCTTCTCCCATCTGCTGGCATGCATGGGTTGTGCAGGATTCCACCATGCAAGAGATGCGCATCAGAAGAGCTAGGAGGAAGGTTTTAGCTCACTCATTTTCCTCTTCACCATAACCAGGTTTCCTGGCAAAGACATGCACCTCCCTGGGATCTGAATAGGTCTCTGACATCCATGGTGCTGCTTACTAACAGCCACAGTGCCTTCCTTCACCCATCTCAGGTGTCCTACAGCTGCAGCCCCCTTACCCACATGTTACATGCCCCCCTCCCCCCCCCCCCAACCATGATGGCAGCTTGCTGTGACCAGCAGTGTGGGACACCCTGACACCCACACTCATGCTTCACTTTGGGCCACAACTCAACCCTCTGCTCCATGCTTCCCAAAAAGCCACAGCTAGCAGCAGCCAGCTGAGCAACCAGGACCATCAGAGGCAGCCACGTTGAGGAGGCTAAGCCCTAGGCAGGAGCCTTCCAGAAGGAGCTGCAGCACCTAACCTGCAGCTGTGCTGACTGACCAAGGAGAGGGGAAACGGTGCATCCTTGAGACAAGCTTTTTTCTGCTGCCTTCTCTGCTTCTTGGGAGGAGGAACATCGCTGGCCACAGACAGCTGACTGGGAGCAAAGGACTCCCCTTTTTTCCTCCTGGTACTGAGGCAACGTGCCCTGTCATTTCTGCTCTCACGCCGGAAAGAGCCACTTGTGCAACACCGCATGACTTGTGCCATAGCCTCCTGCCTCGCGCTGTCACCGCGCTGCCATCAGCCACACTGAGAGGGACAGCCGAGGTAACACGGGGCCACCTCGGGAGCGGCTCAGGTGAGGGGAGGAGAGGTGTGACAGCTCGGGAAGGAACCCGGATGGATGGCCACGGTTACAGACACACAACATGGCCTCTGCGAAACGGAGGAGGAGAGACGCCTCGGCCACGCCGCGAGCACCTCTGCTTCCCTGGCTCCCCTGAGCGGCTGCCAGGCCCCTCCGGCGGCCCCGCGTTTCTTTCCGGCTGTCATTTACCGGCAGGACCGCGGCCGGCAGGGCGGCCCGCAGCGCTGCGGGCGGCTGTGACAGGAGCGGGGCCGGCGTGTCGGGGAGAGCGTGCCGGACAGCCCGTTCGCCCCGAGGGACCCCCGGCCCTCCCCACGGCGCCGGGACCCATCGGCGGCACGGAACTCCCCCCGCCGCGGGACAGGGTAGGCGGCACGCAGCCCCTCCGCGGGGATCCGCCATGTTGGGGCCGCCGGCGTCGCCGAGCCCCCCACCCGCTCCCCTCGCGCCGCGGCCCCCTCGCTCGCTCATTGCCGAGCCCCGCGGGAGCGCGACGCGGCCGCAGCGCGGCCCCGGCGCCCGGCCCGCCCCTCCCGTCCGCCGCTCGGCGGGCACGGCCGGCCGCCATGTTAGCGCGGCGCCCGCTGACCCTCCGCCCGTGGCTCCCTTCGCCCACCCCATCCCCGGGACGCAGCCCCAAAGCGCCGGGCGGCGGCGGCAGCCCCGCAGCGGCAGAGGAGAGGGGCTATCGCGGCCGTGACTCATCCCCCCCACGTCCCGTTTGCCTCCGCCGGCGAGGGGACAGCCGGGCTCGCCCTGGCTGGGAACGGGCAGCGTGACGGCGGCCTCAGCCCCGGCCCCGCTTCCCGCCGGCCCCCGGGTGCCCCGCGCGGGTGGGGCAGCCCCGGCCCCAGTACTCACGTGAGATAACGGCCCGAAAGATTTGGTAAATCGTCTTCTCTTTTTAGGCGGAATTTTTAAAGAGGGATGTGGGAACCTACAGCAGAAATACAGGCGGCGGCAGCGGCGCCTTCCAGGGCCATAGGCTGCGGGGGCGACCGGCGGGGAAAGCGCAGCGCAGCGCCGGTACGGGAGGGCACGGACACAGAGAGACGAGACGGAACGGAGCGGGCCGGGGCGCGGGGCTGCGGCGGAACGAGAACGGAGCGCGGGCGGCGGAGCGGCGCGGCGGGCAGAGGAGCAGGGGGCGCCGCCGGCAGCGCTCTTATAGGCGGGGAGGGGCCGGGACCGCGCGTCACCGGCTGCGGGGCGGGAAGAGCCGTCGCCGCTCCCGCCTTCCCGCCTCAAACCCGGCTCCCCGCGGGCCTGGTTGCGCTCCCGCCCGCCCCGTGCCGGCGGCGGAGGAGGCACTGCCTCGCCGCTCCCGATCCGCCGACGTGGAGGCGGCCGCCGGGGCAGGTGCGGGCCGCACTCTGCGGCCGCTTCCCTTGGGGCCCGAGTGCCGCGCTGAGCGGGACCCGCGTCCGCCGCTCTTTGAGGCGCCGGGGCGTCTTCGGAAGTGGAGCTTTTTGTTTTGAGCCGCCAGTTCGGGAATGGCAGGGAACGGCACCGTGAACAGCGGGGCAAGGGGAGTGCAGGGCCTGCGGAAAGAGTGAAGCGTGTATGACACAGGCATTGGGTTCGGGACGCTGAGTTGTTTCCAGAATCGGGGCCCTTGGAAGACAGTGCTCGAAAACCCACCTTTTTTTTGCAGCCCTTTTTGTAGTTCCATGCAGAGAGCAGGTCGGGAGCTGTCAGAGACCATCCTTCAGAGCCCAAGGCGGGTTTTGTGTGACAGCCTGGATCTCCATTCCATGACAACATCCACAGCAATGAGACCAGGCCGGTGTCATGCAGTGCTGAGCAGGTGGCAGAGGTCAGGTCCTTGCAGCCGGCCAGGAGCCTGCTTCACCAAGGGAACGGAAGCCTGCTGCTGATACATGGAGCATTAAGCTGTGAGCAAAGCTCACTGGAGGAGACCGAGCATGGAATGGTTTGGGTTGGAAGGGACCTAACTCGCCTTACTCTTAGTTGAGTTTCAAGACAAGTAAATACATGAACTAGTGGGATTTAGCCTACCCGCTTAGGTGCTCGTACATCTGCACATCCTAAGGTCCTTATTACTTCATAACATCCTTGTGAGGAAGCACAGCTCATGCTGCAGGTGGAAAACGGCCACTCAGAGACAGGGTGCTCAGGTGAAGGTCGCCAAGGCGCTTGGTGGTGGAGCTGAGAACTGAACCCTGATCCCACAGTCCTGCCATGTTAGTTTCCAAAGTACACAGGGCTGCCAGGTTCCTAAAGCTCCTTCAAGCAGTTGTAGTGCTTCCAAGGTGCTAAGAAAAGATAGAAAAGGATGGAAAGTAATTGTTTTGGAAGGTAATTGTTAACCCAAGAACACACTAATTTATTAATTAAAACCAAAATCCTGTGGGTTAGTGCAGGTTGGATTTTTTTTTCTTCCAAGGTAAAGCTGGGTTTGTTGAGTTTTGTAGAAGAGAGAATGTAGAAAAGTGGCCAATAGACACACACCTGTCATCTCTGCAGAAATAGAATGAGACAGAAGTTCTGCAGAATGCAGTGATGGAGTTTGTTTACTCTTCATCTGTTGTCACCTTCTCTTTTGCGAATCATTTTAAATGAGGAGGAAGTGAGCTGACAAATGTATGCAGTCTCAGTGCGGTGTCTCATCTTTCCCGATAAGAGCACTAAGAGGATACAGATCAGCCAGTAAAATCAGGCACTTAATGCAGAAGTCAATGGACTTCTTGCATACATTTGTGACAAGCCCTGCATTCAGGAATAAAGCCACAACAGTTTGCACTGCTGTTTTCTCAAGTGTGTTCTGTGCTACACTCCTCATTGGTGACTCGCCTGCTGTTTTGAGTTCCTATTCTGGAATAGTAAGTGCAGGAGGAGGAAAGGAATCACTGAAAACCCAAAAATATAACCCACACACTGAAAAAAGAAAAAGAAAAAAAAAGAAAGCTGTAAAGAGATAGGAAGAGAGATTTGGACAGATCCTGGACAAGGGTACCATAAATGTGAATCATTAACAGGCAAAAAGCAAGGAAGGATTAGAGGGGAGGACAAAGGTTATAGGGATATAACTAGAGGAGCCATTCAGACTGCTATATTCTTAGGCAATACAGATTTTTTTTAATGTATTTTTGGAAGGGATTTAAACTAGGAAAAGGGTTTAGTTTAGAAGTTTGGAGGAGTTTAGTGATGGTGAAAGAATAAGTAAAAAAAAAATAAAAATAGGTCAACAGTAGTTCCATGTAGAACTATTTATTTTATCTGTGTTCTTATCTTGTGATGGCAGTAGCTGAAGATGTCTCAGCAGTGCATGAGGAATGTGACTGCCACATCAGTTGCTGCCATTTCATCTACATGCACCTTCCCAGAGGAGTTCTTGTTTTGCTAGATAGGGGATGTTTTTAATATTCTTACCGTGCACATGAAAACAGGCTTACTATTGAGGAGGGGAGGACAGTCACGTAGGCCAGGAAAAAGAAGTTCAGTTTGATATGCAATTAATTGGGGGCACTGTCAGCTATTTTAAAACGTGGAGGGAGGGAGGATTTCCTGCTCGTGGGGGAAGCAACACTTGAAAACAGAAACATAAACTTCATCCTCTCCAATCTACTGAAGAAACAAAAAGAAGTGGCACACTGTTCAAGAGTGAACTACTTGCAGAATGAGGACCCACACTCTATGCAGTGTTTCCACTTTCACTGGTGACAATAGTGCAGAAATAGAAAACTGATGTCACAGCTTGAAAGTGTATGTAGTTTTATCATTGTACTTCACAAAACTAATGCTGCTTTGTACTCACAGGCAGAATGCAAGAAGTTCAGTAACAGTTCCTTCATTAACATTTGTCTACACTAAGTTTTAATCCTTCAGTTAGTAACCTTGTGTGGCTCTGCATGCACAAAGTGCTTCATGGTTTACTAGAGTAACAGCTCGCGTTGTGTTCTGTAAGATGAAAAGCCAGGGGAGCACAAAAGGCAGGTACAGCCCTCACTTCCAATTGTGAGGCTCTTGTACCACATTTCCTTTTCTGCCTCCACACGTGTTGTTTCCCGCACTGCTGACAGTTGGATATAGACAAAATTAGGTTTTATCCGTGTGACTCAGATAAACAGGAGCAGGAAGGACACCCTTCCCCACCTCTCATTTTGGAATGCAAAAAATACTCAGTGGTGAGGTAAGCCTGTGGTCAGGAGTTTCAAACTGATTTGGGCAGATGTCTGAAGGCTGTGTAGCCTGATGACCTTCTCCACTAACCCAAAGTATTTCCTTCTCTTTATGTCTTCCTATGGGCTACCTTTTCTCGCCTCTGGTTCTCCCATTTCCTTTCCCTCTCTGATGCACTCTCTATCACCAGACATCAGCAGGGATCAGATTCCGCTCCTGCAGGTGAGAGAATGAGATTATTTCCTCCTCCGTCTCCTCTTCCTCTTCCCTCTTTGCTGCCAGCTCCTGCAGTCATCAGTATTTTTTCTTAAAGCCTCAGGTGCAGGAATTGTACGGGTGTGCAAGAATTTCCAACTTCCATCGAGAATAAAATCATGCTCACAAAGAGTTTGAAATGTGTTTACTGAAAACACGGAGCAACAGAAGATAAATACACATAATAACCCACTTTTTGTGTAGGGAAAAGGTTGCTGCAATTTCAGAATACTTGGACTTGGCAATATGGTTTCTCTCTTGGCTTCTTGGCTTCACGTCCATGCGGAGGCATCCGGTGCCAGGAACAGTTAGCAATCTGTAGCTGTCCAGCAGGAGCACTGAGCCATTGCAGTAGGAGGAAAGAAGCAGTCAAAATTTCATTTTGGTCTGAGCTGCGTAGGGGAGGAATGGCTGTGCACAGAGCAGGCATAGGAGGAAAGGAAAATGAGCACGGGGGCAGATGACAGGACCCCTTGTTCCCACTGTGCTATAGAAGTGCCAGATTTCCAGCAGCCTCTATGTAGTAGAACAATCTATATAAATGGGACCTGCTGGCAGTACTCTTCCTTTTGGTACTCGAATCTTTGTACCTTTCTCATTGCTGCATAGTTCAGAGCTATCACTGTTCCTGTCCAGTGGAAAGAAACACTGATAAGCAGCTGGAGGATTGATTCATAATTATTAAAAGCACAGAGGTGGTGGGAGGAAAGACATCTCTGCCTTAGCACACAAAGCAGTCGCCTCTCAGCTATGTTTGCTGAATTATTGGCCGGATCAAAATAGCTGCAGCAGAAATCAGATCTGGTCTTGGATTAGACTGGTTTACGCAGTGAATATTTACAGAATACATCTCATACTCACGCTAAGTCATTTGAACAAAGAGAAGGTTAAAAAATGAGTATGTACAGGCTCACTGTTTTGACTGACATAGCTTCTATAGTGGCATGTGGGGTGATCTGACGCACAGAAAATTGATGGAAACAGTGGCTCAAATCACTGTGTAAGAGTATCACAAATAAGTAACACAATTTGGTCATTTTAGAAAATTCTAAAGTAAAAAAATCAGTCTTGATTTAGGGAGTATCTAGCAATATGCTGTAACCACAGTTGCTGTTTACAGATGTAGCCTTTATCAGTCCACTACTAAAATGTCATTCACCTCTACAAAAACCTTGAGTGGATGACCAGAGACTAAAAGAAAATGTCTGTTAACTAGATATCTTACCAGCTGAATGAGGATTATCAAAGAGAATATTCAAATATGAGCATTACTGTGGAGTCCAGTAACCTGCATGCATACGGTATATTAACTAGTTAACAGCAAGAAGATTCAATAGCTTTAAGTACCCGCAATAGAATATGGTCTTCCTACTATCAAGAAATAGACCTAAGCTCAGCCCAAGTTAGAAACAACTTGGACTTGTTATGTAGTAGAGATTTAGTTGTGTATTGATCATTCACATTCTAGCTCCTTCTGTCCAGGTACTGTAGATTATCATGAAAACCTGCAGGATCAGGCGGTGGCTCAGGGTTCGGCCTCTGTGAAATTTATCCTTTGTCATTATGAATGTCTTTAGACTGGTGAAGAGGCATGAAGTTTTCCTTATGAATAAACAGGAGGCATCTGTTCCCAGAAGAGTGAACTAATGAACGGGGATAGGTCCATATCAACTTAAAAATGCAGCAGTCCAAGTGCTGAAGTGAGATGACGTGTTCCGCGCGCCATCCAGGCCATCCAGGCCTTCTGATGAAAGTTAAAGCAATGTGTGTGGTGCTGTTACTAGTGGTTACAGAATGGAGGGAGTATTTTCTGGACAGGAATCATAGAATCACAGAATAGCTTGGATAGAAAGGGACACTAGAGACCACTTCCTGCAGGCAGGGTTACAGCCCACAGCTCAGAATGCCCAGGGCTCTTCCAGCCTGGCCTTGAATGCGTCCAAGGATGGGGCATCCTCAGCTGCTTTGGGCAGCCTGTGCCTCACCACCCTCTGAGTACGTAATTTCCCCCTAATATCTAATCTAAATATCCCCTCTTTGAGTTTAAAACAATTCCTCCTTGTCCTATCACTATCAGACCATGTAAAAAAGTCTGTCTTCCTCCTGTTTATAAGTTCCCTTTAAGTGCTGAAAAGTCAAAATGAGGTCTCCCCGCAACTTTCTCTTCTCCAGACTGAACAAGCCCAATTCCCTCAGCCTTTCACAGGAGAGGTGCTCCAGTCCTCTGATCACCTTTGTGCCCTCCTCTAGACAGCTCCACATCTTTCTTGAGCTGGGGTCCCCACATCTGGACACAGTGCTGCAGGTGGGCAGAGCAGAGGGAAAAAATCCCTTCCATCTCCCTGCTGCCGTCCCTCTGTTGATGCAGCCCAGGATGCAGTTGGCTTCTGGCTGCAAGTGCACACTGCTGGCTCATGTCCAGCTTTTTGTCCATCATCTGTGTTGCTGTATGTTACACTTGGAAGGATTTTTTTCCATCCAGATTTTTTTTTCTCAGCCCTGTATGTTTTGTATAAGTAGTCTTTCCCAAGTTTGATCCTTGCTCTACACAATTAGGAGTGTTCTCACACTCCTACGCTTGCTGGTAATTCTTGTCACTCACCTTTCAGCTTGCCAAAGACACACGTGTTCTTGTGTTTTCCAGACAGCAGATGCAGCGGTTTGACTGAGCTTCCCTGGCTGCTAGGGCATTTTGTCAAGCACAAGTTCCCTCAGTTTTCAGAGAGGAAGTTTTCCAACTGGGCCTTGAAGGAACACTGCACTCATCAGTGTCCCTCTCTGCCATCCTGTGTGACCTGTGAGCAGTGAGGGGGAGAGTGATCTCTTGAGACCTCATGTCAATCTTAGAGGCCTCTGAATATCTTTGTTTTCTTTTCGACAAAAAAATATTTGACCCACTTAAGATGAATCTTGTTTACTTGCGTGAATAGATTTACTAATATTAGCAGAAGTAAGATAAGCAGACTGGCACTATTCACAGCCATCTGCATCTGAAATTTTGCATGCATTAGAAGTTAAGACAGACTTCCTCAAAAGGAATTTTTTTCCATAAAGAAAAGAAAATCCTTATATGCCATGTATGGCAGCAGAGACCAATGTGAGATAATTATTCCTAAAACACAATGAGGAGCATACAGAAAGACCTGCAGGATCTGCACATACATTGAAAGGAGAGGAGCTGCACAGCTCCAACTTGTGCACTGAGTTGTCAGAGCACTGCTGCTGGCACTTGGGGCTTCTAAAGATATGGTCTGTCAATAAGATTTTGAGTCCCTATTTGGATGCAGTCAAGCTGGATTTTCATCTCTAGCAAGCTGTGTTAATGTACCTGATGTTCTCTTGAGGCTGGCCCTGATCTCTAAGATTTGTAGCTTGTAATTTCTGTTTCTAGGCTCATCCTTTCTGTGGTCCTCAAAATCAGGAAAAGAAATCCCTTTTTAATTTTGTTGCCATTAAAGTCCCCTGAGCCAATTGATCTTATTCAGGACTTCAGCCACACTTTGCCCAAGAATGTGAGGAAATTTCCTGGGTCAGATGTGAGATGGAAATAAAAGTGAAGTCTGGGTATCTTTTGTTTGGTGTCCGATGCTCTTTTTCATACCTAGCAGCCAGAATGTGTGGCCCAGTGAGCATTCTCAAACCAGAAGATGCACTGCCGAGCCAGGAGTTCTCACCTGTTTCTAACAACTCCTAACCCCAAGGTATGATCCTAAGAGCAGATCCAGACAGGCAGCAGGGTTAGGCTTGACAAAGCCAACAGTGGGCAGGAGGCACAAGCTGCTGAGAGCTGCTGCGCTGAGCCAGGCAAAGGGGCTGTGGCTCTGCTGCTCCCCTCTTCGTGGAGACCTCCAGAACTGGGGATGGCAAACAGTGGCTGACAGCAGTGAGCACTGTGCCATGGATCTGACCATCTGTCTGACCATTATGAGAATCACCAGTAAAACTGGTCTGCAACTCTGAGAACAGGATTTGTTTTTTTGTTAAAAACTGTGCAAAGGGGGCAGATAATTCTGTTCATGCTTGAAATAGTAAGAAAAGAAGTAACAGTGAATGCTTTGCAGAATACATTCTCCTGTGAGTAAAAGATTCGAAGGCACCAGATTGTTTTCAATGGATTATTTTGAAATAAGTAGGATGCAGCCTCACTGAAATTTCTGCAAGCACTGACAGTGCCACAAATGCATTGATGTGGCAGGAACATGTTCTCTGGGTCACGAACATTTTCGAAATTCCATACTCCTCTTTGATGCCACTCAGCAGACAGCCTTGAAAATTCATTTTGTTAGCAAAAAACACCACCATCCTCTCCTTCTTCTCAACTTCTTTCTATACCCTTCTCCATTTTATATAATTTTCCTGTGCATTTCAGAATTTGCTTCCCCCCTTCCACAGTGCCTGAGGCAAGGTAGAGCAACAACACCATACCAGGGAGGCTTCTGTGGTTCCACAACTGGTTGTCCTAGTGGGGAAGAATTGTGTGAAGCAGTGTCTTTCCATCATTTTGGATTTGGTCCTGATCTCTTTCTGGTTACAGAACAGGGCTACAGGCTTTTTTTTTTTTCTTTTTTTTCTTTTTTTTCCAGGTTTGCCCTCAGGAGCCAAAGGAATGCTTACCCTTTTCTATAGGAGAAGCAGGGTTCAGAAGATTGATTATAATAATAAACTAGGGATTGTGTTTCTCAGATTTTACATGTAAACACAATCTTAAGTGTAATTGGTTTCAATGACTTCCATTTAATTCTTGAACAAAGTTTCCTTTTAAATTCCACACCAGATTGGACATGGCCAAAGATAAACTGAATGCGATTAGATCTACTATTTGCTTTGATTATATGCTACATTATTTCTTACAACAAACTGTTTATTACACAAAGCTAATGGTCATACTCATGCATGTAACAAATCTAATATATTGCAAACTGTGACAAAATGATACTTTCCAAATTCAAGTCTGGAAAAAAAAACAACCAAAAACTTGTTCTATGAAAGAGTTTCATCTACAGTTACATCCTTGTCAATGTTCAAGTCATCACTTTCACAAAGAATTCTTAAACTAAGAATTTAATGCACACTTCTCATCATTACACAAATCAGAAATCTTAATTACACTGCCTTTTCATGATAACTTTAATTTACATTCACTTAATGAATGTATATTCTTAAGTAGAATGTCTGAATTTAAATGTTTTTATGGCGTTGTTAACATAATACTCCTTAAAACTGTTAATAAGACCTCTAAAAAGACTTGCTCTCATCTATGCTGAGCCAGCTGTTGCATGAGCCGCCATGGAATTATTTGAATACTCATGAAATTTACTGAAAATTAGCCTTGTCTCCATCATCATCCCTTCGAACAACAACAACCACCAAATGGTGTCACAATGACAACAAAAGGGAATCCATAAAACTAGACCTTCATGTCTGTGACAAGAATTCTTCAGTGCATTTCCTGGAAATGTGTAAAATCAAGATGATCTTCTAATATTTAACCCAAACAATTCTAACTTAACCCTCCCCCCTGTCCTCCCTTGCTGAGATGATTTATGATGATTTATCATGATTTCATCGTGGCAACTACAAATTAATGAGGAGAGGATATAGTCCCTGAAAATACAAATATTTGATCATAGGAATTGTTAGCCCTTGAAATGCAATGCTGCTTACCACAGAGCTAATCCAACTACTCTCTGTTCTGAATTTCCACGTCAACCCTTGCCTTGTCTTGTTCATGCAGCTGAGGAATGCAAATGCCATGCCTTACAAAATAAAATCCGAAAACAGCAGCAGAACCTCTGCCATCATCCATTGGCCTAAAACATAAGGGCCTAGACTTAGGAAAAATGGCTTGCCCAAATTATACCACTTCTACAATGTATTAGGGATAATGTATGAATGCCAGACTTTGCTATTTGGATGTCTATTTAAATTCCATGGTGGCAAAAGCAGAACACACATAACTTAACATCTCCAACATGGTGGGAAGTCTTCTGGTACAGCTAACAATGGAAAGCCTACTGAGATTTCTAATTTGCCACATACAGTGACATGCCAGGCGCTGTGCTCCTGCCTGGCTCACCCCCAAGCCCTTTGCTCTCACAGCTCTTCCCAGCTGCACCTGGCTGCAGTCCCCAGCCATACTGCTGGTCTCACACTCTGCTGCAATGCCTTGAAGTTTCTTCTTCCTTCCATTTTCCCAATTCCTCAGGGACTTTTTGCTTGTCTCAGTATCGCTGCTACTCCCACTGTCTCTTTTTCTGATCTCAATGTTTTTTGCTCCCTATTTTGTAGGGGATTTTTCTTCTTGGTTGTTCAGTTCCATTGAAGATGGTAGAAAGATGTGATCCCTACAGATAGCTCAGAAAATCTACTGATGATTCAAAATAAGCACTTAAAAACACTCCAAATGCCATATTGTGTCACTGTGAAATCTTAAAAACATGGATTGTCCCTTTTGCCAAGCACTAAGTAGAAACGGGCTTGTAAGGGCACCTTGCCATTTTTCTTTGAGAAGAATTAATGGAATAGACATCCAAATCATCCTTCTTTGCCACACATATCATGTGTTCATAAATCTGTTCACCTTGAATAAAAACAGCGAACACAACAGAAGATTTGGCACACGTGATCCTTCTTGCAGCACCACAGCTAAGACACTGTTGTGTTTGGGGCCCTTTATTCCAAAGCACTGTCTTGTTATTGTCTTTTTAAGCTGTCTGGTTTCTAAATTCTGATCAGAAGAATGTTTCCACTGTCCAGATACCAGCCTGCCTCGTGCCAGCCTGTTGGCCTGACCAGCATTTCCTTGAGGTCCGTTGTCTCCAGAAAAGGGGCCTAGCAGGTTAAGTATGGCTGGGCCAGGAGGCCTGGGGCAGCAGGCTGCACTGCACAGCCACGCACTTCAGCAAGATGTGTTCATCACCCCACCTGTCAGAAAGTTACAGAATATCCCGAGTTGGAATGGGCCCTCAAGGCTCATTGAGTCCAGCTCCCAGCTGGACCACAAAGGACCACTCAAAATTCAAACCCTATGTAGCCCCATGTATTGCGCATAGCGACATCTCCATCTTTTTTCTCAGGTGGAAAGGATCCAGCAAACAGAGCCTTCTTCTTTCAGTGGAAGAGGAATGGATGCAACTTATGCTCTGCTCTTCCTGTATACCTCCTCCAGCAGGGAGGCTGCTTGGTGCCCACACAAGTAAATGTGTCAGCAGGAGGCCATGGTCACTTCCGGTGCCAGCCTGCTGGCTCTTGTACATTTCTGACAAAAGCATGTAGATAATGATGGTGACTATTTTGAAAAATAATATTTTGTAGCGGAGAATTTCCTCCATCAAACGGTGTTATTGTGTTCTTTGTAGCTGTTGTATTTTCCATGGAAATAAATAGGAGGCATTACTTATGGAGCAATCTACATACATTTGCTTGGCACTCTGAATGAGCTAATGAGCAACATATAAGGAAAGGGAACACTTGCAGAGCACTCCAAGGAGCCCCTGGGCACAGGGCTGGTGGGAGCACATGCAGCTGTGCTGCCTGCAGGACGGGGCTGCTCCCTGTGCCTGACACCATTAGCATTCCTTGTCAGCCACAGCTCCCAGCACCGTCTGTGCACAACTTGGGAAAACCAGGTCACTGTCTCGGCTCATCCTCCTTGATAAGCAATGTTTTCTTCTGCTGCTCTGAGGCTTCGGACGGTGTAATTAGTTGTCACTAATGTTCGATTCTGTGTTCAACTGCTTCAGCCCAGGCCAAAAATGAAGGTTTTGCATAGTTTGCATGCCCTAATAGGAGGGGAACTTGAGAGAGACCCATTTTCCTTGTGTTATAATGATGCAGCTGATAGTTTTCAAAAGACCAGAAAGAATACTAATGACATGTTAAGCTTTCAGCACTCCCAGAACAGAGAATAAATGAGATTCCAATGAAAATACAAAGCTATACACCTACCCGTGCCAGATAACAACTTGTACTGCAAGGCTGTCATAACGAGCAAACTGAAATTATGCCCTCAAGCAGAAAAACTGCCTGAAATTGCATTTAACTGCTTTGAGTTGCAGGAAGATGAGAATCCTGATATTCCAAAGAAGCTGGAGGGTGGAAAAAAGGAAGAAGTCAACCCAAGTGCCAGACCAGAAATCCAGCTTTCTGCAATGCAATGCTGGAGTTGAAGTCTTTTAAGCCTCTGGGGAATACATTTTGAGGGGAATGTATGGAGTTGGTCCATGGTGATTAAGAAAGCCAACTTTACAAACGGTCAAGAGGTTTTATGCTGTGGATAAAAAAATAAGCATAAATGCCCTCAAAGAATCATCTGGATGATGCAGTGTAGCTTGTTTCTTGGCAGAGCAGCTGTATCAGTAATTAAGGCTGCATTAATGTGTTCTGTAGGTGTCACTGTAATGGCAGTGTCTGCATCGATCGAAGTGACTGAGCAGTGTGAAGAGCCAGGAGCTGCATGCACTCTTTGCCAAAAATGCGCTTACAATTTGACATGCCAGAACACCATTAAAAATAGCATCACTTAAGTCATAAACAACAAGGCAGATGATATTAGCATCCAGTACAGTAACTGCAAAGTCAACGTGCAGTATTTCGGGAGATGGAATATGAAGCAGAGCATGCATTAGCAGTCATTCCAAGATGGTCTCTTTGGACAGAAGAGCACTAGCTTCAAAGAACTGCATTCTGCTTTGTGTGTGCTGGGAAGCAGGGAATGAGAAGAGGGGTCATGAAATTACAGCTGGAACTAATGACACTGGAAAAATTGAAATTCCTCTTTTGCAGTGATTCGGGTTAAGCAGTCCTAAGCATGCAGTATGAGCTACATACAACTGCAAACAACCATAGGTCAGTTCATGTAGTAAGGCGGAAGTCAGAAAGAGAAATATTTTCTGAAAAAAAGAAAAAGAAATGTTTCCATGTAGTAACCTTTGTAGTTAAGCATAGATGATCCTCGCTGCCCCAGTCAGCAGAGGAATTTTATAGGTGCTTCAAATACATTAAAATACATCAATTAAATACATTAAAATACTTCAAATACATTTTACTATCATCATTATTTAAGCAGAATTCAGCCCCGGAGGCCACATAACAGTTAAACTTGTCATAACAACTCCAAATATAATAGGAGCACAAGCTCAAGATACTCTTCAGATGTGTGCTGCTAATTGCAGTTACAATGGTATTATTTTCCAGCTTCATCTCCTGCAAGCCAGCACGTTGCTAATAGATGGAGAAGTAACTCATTTTGGTAAGCCCAGTCACACGTTACCTGTCTTCTCAAATGATCCGTGTAATGAAAGCTATTGCAGTGCTAACCACAATCAGCACCATGTGGTAATGCCTGTTCAGTCCTCCGCGCTGTATTTCAACCTTGCTTTGGCTCACAACAGGGCGAACGCAATTTAAAAACTCCAGGATGGAAATCCTTCTTGGAAACATTTCCAGATTTGTACTTGAGCATTAATTGCGCTTGACGCTTGATTTGCAACAAAGAACACCTTACAGTGACTGGACGTGTGCATTGCGAAAAGTAAGATAAAGGAATGTCTGTGACGCAGATTCTCGCAGCTGACGTTCTCCGGTGATATTTAGACTATGTAAATATGGGCAATGTAAGTAGTGATCTTATTTGCAATGCGGCTGCCGAATTCTTGGGAAGAAACCCAAACCTTGCATTTGCCTCCTTCCACAGAACAAGCCCCACAGGAGCACAGCAAGTACTCCCTGTTTAGATGTGGTACAGAGGAAGATCTTTGTGTAAAAAGCCCTCTGTACTCATGAACTCTGCAAAGGAAAACATGCAACAGGATGCTTTTTTTGTTTGTTTTTAAATACACATCTTCCAGGAGAAAAAAATAAAAATAAAAAGGGAGAGATTTCCACGTTCACAAACTGTCACATGTAGGTTGCTCCAAAAGCAATGCCTCCTATTTATTTCCATGGAAACCACAACAGCTATAAAGAACACAACAGCACTGTTTGGTAGAGCAAATTCTCAGCTACAAAACACTATTTTTCAACACAGTCATTGTCACTAGCTGATTCATATAGATGAGCTGGTTGAGACTCTCTTCATTTTGTGGTATGACAGCTGTGCATGGCCATCCAGAATGTGGCTTTCATGTCACTGCTGCCACTGCTGAAACGCACCACGCACCACCTCCCTGTGCTCACATTCACTGCTTGGTCTCCATAAATGTTCACCAAGCATCAGTGAATGTCAGTGGGTGCCATTTTTTCCTGCACGGAGTTAATCAATGAGACCTCTTTTCTTCATCCATACTTCCATGTCAGACACCATTCTGTCTGCTGCCATCTGTCACACAGCAACAACATGTAGCACAGTGTTGGCTGGAAGGTTCAATCTCTACTGCCATACCACCACCATCTGCCTCTGACTTAATAACATAGGACAGAATGGTTCTGGAGTGGCTTTTATAATACAGCATCCCTTTTAAAACACTGCAGAAAACCTGCAGCAGCTCTGCCTTGACTCCTGCTCCCATATGCCTTGGGATTTTCCTCACTCCGCTGAATGGAGGACCTTGTCTTGCTGTTGGAGTGACCCTGGCTCAGCAGTGCCAGCTCTTGGCTAAGAACCCAGAGCAGTTACCTGGCAAGAGCAGAGTGGCAGATTTTTAACATCCAGTCAGAAGCTGTAGCAAGTATTGGAGCACAGATTGAGTTTGCATTATATTAGCATCTTTGTTTGTCCTTTTCTAACAGATGATACTTCTATTGCATAGTAAATGAGTGATGTTATTTGGTATTTATCTTACAATTAAAAGCTAAAAAAAAAGAAAAGCTTAAGTCCTCTTCCCATTTCTTGGACTCTGTGAGCTTAAAATGTTCACTGCTCTGCTGCACTGATGTTCTCAGAAGATTGTTAATACACTGGTGGTCACATAGCGTGAAGTGGGAAAGCAGAACACTGCAGCTCACTGGGGCTGCACAGGAGCCAAGCAGAGACCTGCTGGCAGCACTGCTGCGCAGAGCCCAACTGCACTGTCGCAGGAGAGGAAAGCTTTGGTCGTGGAGGGACAGTAGGTCTGGGGGATTACTGAGCATGCAGTGCAACGCCTTACAAATAAGAAGCAGATCTGTGCTGGCCCTTTGTCCTGCAGGTGGCAAGGAGATTTTCTGCAGAGTCTCATTTATGCTGATGTCTCCTGTAGGAAGAATGGGCCCTGGGGCATTTATTTCTCATGCAAATGTTGCAGAAAGAGTCTGTGATCTTCTTTGGGATCCTGAGAAATGTGGCTGTAATGGAGCAAGGCCAGCCTGCCTTCATCTGCGTTCTCATGAAGAGAACATACTGCATGCAGATCAGCTTTGTGTGCCTCAGGGCTGATCACAGCTCTACATCTGAAGATCCCTGAGCTGAATGATGCACACAGCCATCCCACAGGAGGTGCAGTGCTCACCTCACAGATACAGCCAGACTGAGAAGGGGTATCTATGGATCTTATTTTCAGTAAGAAGAGCTGATGGGGACATTTCCAGCCATCTCAAGATACACTTCAGTAAGACACCACTCTGATAAGAATAATCTACATGGTACCAAAACACATGGGGCTAAAAAAGGTGTGTTTGCTAGCACAGGACAATTCTTGTATTAGTTTGCTTCTGGAAAGAACAAGGATTTAGACCAGTGCCTGCACGTTTATAGACAATCCTTTAGGGACTTCATACTACCCAGGGAGCAACTGGCCAGAAACTGCCGTGCACATTTCCCCTGAAGTCTGGTCCTGTTAGCCATTGCCTTTCTCTCTCAGGAAGATGGGATCACAGCAGAGGGAATTCCCAGACATGGGAGGGTATGGAGCAGGGTGGGCGCTCAGACACTGAGTCTTCCTGCAGACTCTGTTCTCAGCCTTCCCTTTCACTGGGTTCAAGGAGAGGACCAAACAAATCCCAAATTGAACAAACAAGCCCTGTGTGTCTCTACAAGCTTATCAGCATGGCTGGAGCTTTCCTTTAATTTCTTGTTTGCTTGTTTGGGAGAGAATTCTGCAGTGGCTTGACAGATGGGTTATTGTGTGCGACTCCCTGCATGCACAACTAGGTCAACCGCCAGGCAGGCACTGTGCAAGCGTGAGGCTCCCCCGGATCAGCCAGCGGCTGCACATTATATTTTCAGAATTAGCTAGGTAGGAGAGAATGTCCTTCCTGGCATGTGCTATCCTGAAACTGTAGTCCCTTTGCTCGAGTCATCTGAAACCTCTTCTCAGTCCCAGCTGCAAAGAGTGTGATATCCATGGCATTCGTTTGCCCCCCCCCCCTCAGCAAAGAGAGACTGCAGCAGTGCAACATCAGGGGTTTCTCTTCTCCCTCCCTTTGAACTCATAACTTCAGCACGATGCAGCTCACCTGCCATCAGAGAGATCAGCTTTTCAAAGCAATTGGAATAAGTCTGGGGTAAGATAAAAGTGAAGGGATAAGGACCCAGGATATTTTTATTGGGACTGCTTCTACTCACCATATGGACACAATTCTTATCACTGCCGTAGGCAAAGAACAATAAGACGGCAAAAAGGATGGCTGCTCTTGCGTCTATGCAGTTGGAGTTCAGGGTTCTGCCAAAACATGGTTTCACTGACTCCATATGTAGTGGAGCTGATTTTGTTGTATTAGTGTGGAAATGCTGCTGCAAGAACATATTTTTGGCTGTTGCTCAGAAACTGCTGCCAGCCCTCTGCACAGCCTGTGAGACCTTTAATGCTGCAGGCTTGCCTTTAAGGGGAAAGTCCCTCAGAATAAATGTTTCCACATCACTCTCAGCTCAGATGTCCAGCTAAGCTGTAAATGAAACTAGAATGGAATGGAATGGAATGGAATGGAATGGAATGGAATGGAATAGAGTAGAATAGAATAGAATAGAATAGAATAGAATAGAATAGAATAGAATAGAATAGAATAGAATAGAATAGAATA